>NC_071429.1:147277-432634 GCF_017976375.1 Cuculus canorus
GTGACCTCTGTGATGTCATCCTCTGTGATGCTGCCCTGTGTCCTCGGAGGCCTCTCTGCTGTCCAGGACAAGCACCCTCTGGACTCACTCTCCAGGAGGATCTGGAGGAGGCAGGTGGTCTCTCCGCTGGGAGCTGCCTGCGCCTTGCTCTGTGTGTGAGAAACAAAGCAGCTGCGATTCAGCCGTCGCAGTGCCTGGTGCCAGTTCCGCCAGAGAGGAAACTCTGCCCTACGTCCAGGGTAGGTCGGGTGTGTCCGTGTCTGCTTCTGCGCAGTCGTTGCTCAGGGTTTAATCTCCATTGCAGGGCTCCAGTTCTTGAGGGCTCTGTCAGCTCTTGTTCTGGTGCCTCCCTGTGCTCCTGCTGCCCCCAAACTCCTGGGACCATTTACGTGCTCTCCGAGTCACAAACACACAGCGGTGCAGGATTGAGTTTTATTCCAGTTTGCACACAGTGGATGCTCGCCGAGGAATCTGGCCAGGCTGGAACACAGGGCTCTTGATTCAAAGTCTTCCCTGTTCTTTTCATTTACCACACACAAAAGAAGTTTAATTACTTTCCACAAGCCATTAGCAAATGCTGACCCAGCTCAGAGAGCTCCCAGCAACAGCAGCTGGTTCATAGTTTCAGTGGTGGTTTTACACTTGATTCTCTTCTGTCAATTCCCTCGTTGAGACTCGTCCATGGATCGATCTTCCTTATTGTTGGACAAGTCTCAGTTCCATCCCCTGGCTGTAGTTCTTATGGCCGTGCAACTGATAGTTGAGAGGGAGAAATAGAATAATAGAATTATAAAAGGGTTTCTTTTGGGAGGGACCTTAAAGATCATCTCAATCCACCCCCCTGGGATGGGCAGGCACACGTCCCACTGACTCAGGCTGCCCAAGGCCCCGTCCAACGGGGCCCTGAACACCGGGCTCCAGTTCTTGAGGGTTCTGCCGTCATCTGCTCTGGTGCCTCCAGGAGCTGGAGCCTGTGCTCCTGGTTATTTTCCACGTGGGGGATGTTCCGAGCCCCGTGCTCCTTCATCCCGATCCGATCTATTTCCCAAGTGCTGTATCGCTGACTCCAGGCTGTGTAGGGAGCCATCCTGGCCTGGCTGCTGGAGCTCCCTTCCAATTTAGGTGCCTGCTTGTTTGCTTTGTCATCTTTCAACATGGTCCTTAATTCCAATCTGGATTTCCACTTTTTTTTTGGTTTGGCAGCATAACCTCTCCAGTCGGGAGGTGGAGGAGGCAGGGACCAGCAGCACGGCGAGGTTTTTTCCCTGCAGAGTACGGGGGCTCAGACACTTGGGAGTTGTCCTGGTCTCTCTTCTGGTGGAGCCTTGAAGCAGCCGGTCCAAGGAAAGGACCTTCCTGGGTGTAGGGAGCCCTGAACACGTGGAGTTAGTGCTTGCCAGGCTCTTGTCTTGCGTGCTGAGAGGGAATTCTCTGGCTTTCCTGGGAACCTCGTGCTGCACTTAGAAGGATGTGTCCACTGAGGGTTGTTTGTCCTGGCCGGAGAAACAGGGAGGCTTCAAGCTGTGCTGGGATCCTGATGTGAACCAGGAGATGAAGCTGCCTTCCCTTGGTGTTTGGTTTGTTTGTTTCTTTTGAAGAGACCCACGTGTTCACGTTCCTTCTTGTCCTCATCATCCTGGTCTTTGCCAGGATTCTTCCATCAATGCAGACAGGACACCCACTGGGAGAGCTGAGCGACTCCTGCTCTCCCCTTGGTGTCCTGATCCCATCGTACTGTGGGTACACGTGAGCAAGCTGGGAAAGTCTCCAGTCCCAGCTGCAGCTCTCCAGCCGTGCCTTGATCTCAGGTGGGACCCTTAGACCGGATTCCGGCCATGCCAGAAGGCAGAGGCAGTGCCTGGTGGCGCAGGACGAGCACCTCCAGGGTGTGAGCTCTGCCCTGGCTCAGCTCTGGGTTTGGTGTGGGGCTGCACGGGGCCCTGCGTGCTGGGAATGGCCCTGGGGCATCCAGCGCTCCACACTGGGTCTGGATTGTCCCAGCTGACTCTCTCTGGTTCAGAAGTGTTCTATGTGCTGGTCTTGAGGACAGCACTGTCCATCCTTGGGCGTCCTGCTGCTGCCGTCCTGCGCCACAGGATGGTGCGGGAGAACTGTTTGTGCAGTTGGTGCAGCTGAACAGGGCAGTGGAGAAGAAAGGGGCTCTGCTCCATCAGAAACTGCTGGGAGGGGAGAGACGGGAGTTCTCTGTTTGTGGTCAGTTTGAGGGGAGAGCGATGAGTGTCCTGGTGAGCAGTGTGCAGGGATCTCTGGTCTCAGGTGAGGCTCCTGTTGTGAGCTCTGCTGGGAGAGCGGAGGTGGGAATTTCCAGAGCATCTGGAAAACCAACCTGTTCATTCTCACAGAAGTACCTGAAGGCATTTATGGAACCTCAGCCTTCCCGTTAACTTCTCTGTGACCATTTGACCATGGTTTCTGTTTCTCCTTCTAGGGATCAGCTGAGGCTCTGCAAAATGCCTTTATCCTTGCGCCATGTTATGGGCTGTGCTGTACCTGCAGCGGTGGGACTTCTTGGCTGCTGGTGGATCTACTCCCGCATAAAGAAGCGTAGAGTCTGTCCTGACCGAAGAGCATCAGGCCCCAGGACAGAGCAGCAGGAGGAAGTTGCAGGGGAGGAATCATCACGCAGACCAGCAGCAGGGGTTCCTCAAAGGCTGCCTCGTCTGTTGGAAGAGGAGAGGCCAGAGAACGAAAACGCTGGAGGATTTTCCGCGCCCTGCCAGCCTCAGGCAGCCGTGGCACCCAGGGCCTTGCAGCTCGCAGCAGCAGAGGTGAGCTGGGAGGGGACACCTCACCCTGGGGAGCTGGGAGGGTTTCCTTCTGGAAGGACCTGGCCGTTCCCTCCTGCCCTCCCTGGGCCACCCGATGCTTGTGGCCTCTCTTCCTTTTCTTGTGCATCACCCGCTGCTCCAGCACCAGCTCCCACAGCCGCCGCAGCATGGGGACAGCGTGGCCACGGAGCTGGATGACCGCTGTCCCCTCTGCCCGGGCAGCTGGGAGGTGGCAGCTCCGGGATGCCGTGCCTCCAACAGTTCTGCTCCCTGTGCATCCTGCGCTGGGCTGGATGCCCGAGTGCCTCTGCCAGACATGCTCTAACACTTTGCACGTCTCTCTTGGCAGGACCCAGCGTCGGGCACCGAGGGAGACAGCGGGGAGAGAAGCTCTGCTGCGAGGGATGGCGGCAGGAGCCAGCGGCCCCAGGCAGGGCCGGTGGAGGCAGCAGAAGGCTCCCAGTGCCCCATCTGCCTGCAAGGGGTTACAAATGCCACCTATGTGGCCTACTGCCTGCACAGCTTCTGCTTTGGGTGCATCTGGCGTTGGGCCACGATGAGCAACACCTGCCCCGTCTGCCGGCAGCCGTTGGAGCGCCTGCTGATCTCAGTGTGAGCAGATGACGAGTATGAGGAGCTCGTCCTTAGCCCTCCCAATCACGCATGCAGTGGACAGCCATGGGAAGGCCCTGCAGCCGCTTCCCACAGCAGCGCTACTACCTGCGCAGGGGACCACCAGCAGAAGCCAGAGCCCAGTTGGCCATCAATGAGTGTGTCTCAGAGCTGCTGCAGTCCCTCCGCTTCTACCTCCATCACCTGCAGTGAACCCCCGGCTGCTTTCCAGGCCCTGTGGATATGGGAACAGTTCCCACTGTGTGTTTTGTGATGGACTGTGTTAAAAATAAAATGTGTTTTGTAGCATCTGATCAGGCACAGCCTGAGTTGTGTGGTGGGGTGGGGGTTTGTATTTATTTGAGGAACTGAATTACTTTGGACATAGTCCGTGAGATCATGGAATCTTGCAATGCTTTGGGCTGCAAGGGACCTCAAAGCCCATTCACACTGGGTCAGGTTGCTCCAAGTCCCATCCAACCTGGCCTTGAACACCTCCAGGGAAGCGGCAGCCACCACTTCTCTGGGCAACCTGGGCC
Organism: Cuculus canorus; assembly: GCF_017976375.1. Classification (NCBI taxonomy): domain Eukaryota; kingdom Metazoa; phylum Chordata; class Aves; order Cuculiformes; family Cuculidae; genus Cuculus; species Cuculus canorus. The sequence continues at coordinate 151,218 of NC_071429.1, forward strand.
AGGGCCTCCCCACCCTCTCAGGGAAATGGTTCTTCCTGAGACCTCATCTCAATCTCCCCTCGTTCAGCTGAAAATCATTCCCCCTGATCCTATCCCTGATCAAGAGCCCATCTCCAGGTTTCCTGGAGCCCCTTTCAGTACTCTAAGGTCTTCCTGGACCCTTCTCTTCTGCAGGCTGAACAACCCCAACTCTCTCAGCCTGTCCTCAGATGGGAGATGACTCAACCCAACTCCATGGCATCCTCTGCACTTTCCTCAACAGATCCACGTCTGTCGTGTGCTGAGGGCGCCAGAACTGGACACAGGACTCCAGGTGGGGTCTCGTAAGACTGGAGCAGAGGGACAGAATCCCCTCCCTTGCTCCGCTGGCAGTGCTGCTTTTGGCCATGGTCGGTTCCTGGGCTGTGAGTGCCCGTTGCCGGCTCATGGTGAGCTGCTTCTCCCCCAGCACCCCAGGTCCTTCTCTGCAGGGCTGCTCCCAATCCATTCTCCAACAACATTTTCTGACGGGCGGCTCTTGGCAGCACTGGTTGCGTTGATCCTGCCTAATGCAAACAGTTTGGCTGCTCTTTCAGGACCCCGGCTCTCGGTGACCCAGGCTGCTGTGCCCAAAGCAAGGGCTGCTCTCATCTCCCAGCACGGCTGCTTTCAACATCTCACTGGGACCAGTGCTGTTCAATGCCTTCATCAATGATACAGACAGCGAGATCGAGTGCACCCTCAGCAAGTTTGCAGATGACACCAAGTTGAGTGGTGCAGTTTTCACCCCAGAAGGATGGGATGTCATCCAGAGGGTCCTGGACAAGCTGGAGAGGTGGGCCTCTGCGAACCTCATGAGGTTCAACAAGGCCAAGTGCAAAGTCCTACCCCTGGGTCGGGGCAGTCTGCGGTTTCAGTACAGAACGGGGGATGATGTGATTAAATCATAGAATCATAGAAACATTAGGTTGGAAAAGAACTTAGAGATCATCCGCTCCAACTATACCTGTGTACTAATAAATCACTTCCCCAAGCATTCCATCTGCCCTCCTTTTAAACACCTCCAGGGATGATGACTTCACCCCCTCCCTGGGCAGCCTCTGACAGAGCCTGAAAACCCTTTCTGTGAAGAAATTTTTCCTAATGTCCAATCTAAACCTCCCCTGATGTACCTTGATGCCATTCCCTCTTGTCCTATCACCTATCTCTTGTCAAAGAGACCAACACCCACCTTTCTGCAACATCCTTTCAGGCAGTTGTAGAGAGCAATAAGGTCTCCCCTCAGCCTCCTCTTCTCCAGGCTAAACAACCCAATATCCCTGAGACACTCCTCGTAAGACTTGTTCTCCAGCCCCTTCACCGACTTCATTGCTCTTCTCTGAACATGATCCAGAGCCTCAACATCCTTCTTGGAGTGAGGGGTCCAGAACTGAACACAGTATTGGAGGTGCGGTCTCACCAGTGCCGAGTCCAGGGGCAGAATCACCTCCCTGGACCTGCTGGTCAGCTCGTAGGGTGGTCCTGCAGAAATTCTGACCATGTGAGTGGGCAGCAGGAAATACTCACAGAAAGGAGGGGAATTGTTTTAAGCATCAGGGTGAGGTGAGAGTGATGAGACCCCTGGGTGCTGGTGGATCTACTTGCGAATGAAGAAAAAAGCACTGAGCCCTAAGGACAGGCAGGAGGGGGAAGGGCAGGAGAATGATCCATCAGCCAGACCATCGGCGTGTGTTCCTCATAGCCTGTCCATCTTAGCAAAGGAGGAATGCCGAGGGAGTGAAACTCAGCAGGGTCACCGATGTCCAAGACCTCCCCAGAGAAGAGGAAGAAGGAGAGGGAAGCCTGGGAGAAGGAGCTGATGGAGAAGGAGGCCAGGCTGGCTCAGCGAGAGCAGCAGCTCCAGAGATGGTGGCAGGATCTGGAGCGGGAGCGCAAGGAGCTGCAGAAGGAGAAGGCCTCTTTCCAGCTCAAATGGCAGAGCCAGGTAAATGCTGCCGGGCTTCACGCTGCCGGGGAAGTCGTATCCTCAGGGAACCCCTGGGACACAGCTGGGGACTGGCTGGGACCTCATCACAGTCTGCAACTGCCTCCATACGGGCAGTGGAGGGGAAGTTGTTGATCTCCTCTCTCTGGTGACCAGGGATAGGACACGAGGGCATGGAATGAGGCTGTATCAGGAGAGGTTCCAGTTGGACATCAGGTAAGGGTTCTTCATGGAGAGGGTGCTCAGTCACTGGAACAGGCTCCTCAGGGCACTGTTCATGGCACCAACCTCTCAGAGTTCGAGAAGCATCTTGAAAATTATCTTGTTCATGTGTTTCATTTTACACAGCAGTGTGAGGCTCAGGGAGTTGGACTCAGTGACCCTTATGAGCCCCTTCCAATACAAGATTTTCTAGGAGCCTGTGGTCTTCAAGCTCCAAAAGTAGTCTGTCCATCCACTACCCTTCCCATGACATTTCTTCTTCCTGACAGTCAGTCTCCACCTTCCAAGTCTCACTTTGTGACTCCTTCTCCTCTCCCCTAACATCCCGCCCGCTCTCCGTATCTCTCCGTATTTCATTCTACTGGTATATTCCCGACCTGCATTTGCTTCTCTCTGCACTCGGTGCTTGATTGCAGGCTGCTTAAGACCTATTTCTGCAGACAACACATCATCCCCTGCCAGGACCGAACCCTTATCCAGCCACAAATTGTTATAATGAAATCAATTTCTGTGCACATACAGAATTTTCCAGAAACTATAATAACTTCATGCAGTGCAGGGGGGCAGGAGAAATGGCACTCCTTACTATAAGGGATTTGTGTCTGTGTCGCTGCCGGGGCACCACAGGGGACACAAGGGATTTGCCCCAGAGATGCTGTCAGTGGATCCTGGCAGGTACCAAAGTGTAAAGGACCGGTGGTGCTCCCTTACACGAGGGATTTGCCCAGAGGCGCTGCCAGCACGGTGCTGTCCCGAGGAGGCTCCCCTGTGTTTTCCACCCATATCGGAGCCCTCTCCCTGGGCAGGTCCTATGGGCACTTTGGCAGAGATCCTTTCCCAGACCTCTTCCTGCTGCTGCTCTATCCCCTCCCGAGACAGAACTGACCTTGGTTCATGGTGGGGCATCCAAGTGCTATATTGAGGTGATTTCCCATGTCTTGGTACTTCCAACGAGAAGAGACTTCGAGGCAATATCTGTCCCACAGAGCTTCATGGAAACCAAAGGAATTGCTGTTTGTACACACTCAGGCTCATCTCCCCTCACACACGTGATGTGCGTACTCACATCTGATCCACACAATGCAAACATGGACTCTGACCCACTCATTCAATATCCTCTCATGGAAGAACAAAGAACCTCTCCAAGCTGGGGTGAGAGGCCGGTGCTGGGAATGGTGCTTGTGAGGGGCTACACCAGCATTATTGCCCCGGGTCAGCTTCCATGTGCTGTCCCGTGCACGTGGGCACAGAGCAGACCCTGCTCTGCTGGTTCTTCAGGTCTCTCGCAGGGTGCCCGGCGGTGAGAACACACTGCTGCACGCTCCAGCCCGGCACACTGAGACTCTTTAGCTGTACACTGGTGTTCTCACCTCTGGGAAAAGTTCTTGGGTGAGTTCCTGAAAGAAACTTTAGAACAAGCCCTAAGCCTTCATGCCCTGCCCTGAGGAGATCCCCTCTCTTTATGGAAAGGCTGTTGTGGAGGCAGTTCTGTCCCACGAGAACTGCCAGGGTTCTGTCAGGAGTCCACATCTCAGCTGGCCTCGTGGACTCCTCATACACCCAAGGATATTCACCAAGTTTTCACCATTTACACACAAAGGCAAGAGTCACAAGGTTTCTCTCGACTCCCAGAGAATCAGATGCACCTCAGATCTGTGGTGTATCTCACCAGTCTGTGCTTGTCTGAGATGCCTCATGTCATGAGGAATGGACACAGAGACCTCAGTTCAAGAAAGCACATCCCAGTGCTGCATTCAGGCACTTACTCTTGGGATGTTGATCTCAACACAATGTGACTTTGAGAAACTGTCTTACAGACCTTCATGAAACTCAAGGAAGGACTGTTTGTGTTCTCATGGGTTCATCTCACCTCACGCACGTGATGTATGTCTTCACATCTCGTCTGCACACTGTGAACTTTGACTCTGACCTTCTCATTCCATGTTCTTTCAGGGAGGGACAAAAAATGTCTCCAAGCTGGGGTGAGAGGGGAGTGATGGGAATAGTGGTTTTGAGGGGCTACTTCAGGATGATTGTCCTGGGGCAGGTTCTGTGGGAGCTCCAGTGCACATGGGCACAGACCAGAGCCTGTTCTGAAGATCTACCAGAGCACGTCTGGCTGTGAAAGAAAACTATAGCCTTCCCAAACCCATCACACCTGCAGTGCTTATCTTTACACTGGTGATTTCATCTAGAGCTCAGATTCTTGGACATGCCCTTCAGGGAAACCCTGAAAGAAGCCCTAAGCCTTCAGGCTCTGCCCTGAGGAGATCCCCTTGCTTCTATGGAAAGGCTGTTGTGGAGGCAGCTCTGTCCCACAAGTGCCCTCTGCCTGTCCCTGCCTGCGGGCACAGCACTGCCACGCAGCACGGCTGTGACCAAGCTCAGAGCCCTCAGGCCTTCCAGCAAGGCAAGGGGTGAGGAGGAGAGTGTGAAAGTGGAGAGAGAACAGCTCTGGGGGATCAAGCACTGGTGCCTGGCAGGGCTGCTGTCCTGGGACTCTTTTCCTCTCCACCCATGCCCACAGGAACTGTCCCTGCAGCTCCAAAAACGACTTGAAGGAAAGATATCAGGAAACAAAAGTCATTGAATATTCCTTTATTTTCTTTAAACACACAGAAAGGACAGCTTTACACAGATAGTCAGTAAGAAAAGAGAAGACAACAGTGAATTAAAAAAAAAATGATGACATTATCCCATTGAAAACCAGTAACTCCTACAAAAAATACAGAAGTCAGGCTAGGTCTGCCATGAGTTGCATGATAACTGCTGTGCAGAAGATGATGAGCATTTCCTTGCTTCAGAGAACCATTGCATTATCAGATTCCACACTGCATCCTTGAGTTGCTGGTTTTTGAAGCTGTACATGAGGGGGTTCAGTGCTGGAGGCACCACTGAGTACAGAAATGACACCACCAGATCCAGGGATGGAGAGGAGATGGAGGGGGGCTTCAGGTGGGCAAACATTGCAGTGCTGACAAATACGGAGACCACGGTCAGGTGAGGGAGGCACATGGAAAAGGCTTTGTGCCTTCTCTGCTTAGAAGGGATCCACAGCACTGACCTGAAGATCTGCACATAGGACACCACAATGAAAACAAAACAGCCAAATGCTAAAAAGACACTAAACACAAGAAGTCCAAGCTCCCTCAGGGCAGCATCTGAGCAGGAGAGCTTTAGGATCTGTGGGATTTCACAGAAGAACTGGTCCACAGCATTGCCCTGGCAGAGGGGCAGGGAAAATGTATTGGCCGTGTGCAGCAGAGCATGGAGAAACCCAGCGCCCCAGGCAGCTGCTGCCATGTGGACACAAGCTCTGCTGCCCAGGAGGGTCCCGTAGTGCAGGGGTTTGCAGATGGCAACGTAGCGGTCATAGGACATGATGGTGAGGAGGAAAAACTCTGCTGAAAAGAAAAAGGCAAACAGAAAGACTTGAGAAATACATTCTGAGTAGGAGATGGCCCTTTTGTCCCAGAGGGAATTGGCCATGGATTTGGGGACAGTGGTGGAGATGGATCCCAGGTCAAGAAAAGAGAGGTTGAGGAGGAAAAAGTACATGGGGGTGTGGAGATGGTGGTCACAGGCGATGGTGGTGATGATGAGGCCGTTGCCCAGGAGGGCAGCCATTTAGATGCCCAGGAAGAGCCAGAAGTGCAAGAGCTCCTGCTGCTCCGTGCTGCAAGGCCTTCTCTGTTTCTCACTCTGCCCCAGAGAGAGGAGGCTTGGGGTGGGAAGAGACTGGGAAGGGGGAAAATCAGGACGGGTGGCTTAAACGGACCAAAAAGCAATCGCACGCCTTGTAAAACCTTGTTCAGCGCTAAAACTGGGAGGGGAGCTTCTCCAAAGCAGCCATTGCTTGGACACTGGCTGGACATCACTCTGCTGGTGGGACTGACTGCTTCTCCATTCCTGGTTTCCTTTTTTCTTCCATCCATTTATGAAACTCTCTTTATCTTCACCCACAAGTTTTGTTTTCTTGCTTTTGCCCTGGCGATCGTCTCCCCCATCCTGCTGGGGGAGGGAGGAGGGGATTATGTAAGGGTTTTGCTGCGAGGGGGTCACCCCAAAAGACAATCACACAGCAAAGGGGTCGGTGTACGCTTGTGAGGTCACCACTGCCCGAGTAGCCGATAGGACAAGAGGAGACTCGTGGCATTTGTAGGAGCTTGTGAGGTCACTTGTTCACTCGTACCTGATAAGCAGGGAGAGAGCAAAAGGTTGGATACATGGTGGTCAGGTCACTGATTCCCACGGAACCAACAGGCCTGGGGAAGGACAAAAGCTTGTGTAGGTGTTGGTGAGGTCATTAGTGTCTGATTCCTCCATAGGCCAGGAGAAGGCCCATGGGTTGTGCAGGTTCTTATGAGGTCACTCCCCCCTGAGGAGCTGATAGGTCAGGAGAAGGCCTGTAGATGGTGCAGGTGCTTGTGAGGTCACCGGTGCCTGAGCAGGTGATAGGCCAGGAGGTGGCACATGGCCTGTGAAGCTCCTTTGGATGTCAGTGGTATCTGAACACCTGATAGACCAGGAGCAGACATGGCAGTTGTAGATGCCAGGAGGTCACCTGTGGGTGAGTGGTGGGTGGGCCAGGAGAAGGCACATGGCTATGTACAAGCTTGGGATTGCACTCGTGCTGGAGCAGCTTTTGGGAAAAGAGCAGGCACACGGCTTGTGTGGGGCTCCTGATGACACCACAATAATGTTTAAACACGACTAAATATGGCTTTTTGGAGGAACCATCATCAGCAGAACCCATGCGCAGCACAGAGGAGTGAGCATCTGACTCATGAGCTCAAAGCAGCAGCAGGAGGGCGTGAGGTCACCATCAGTGTCACCCTGTGGGAGTCCACAGCTGGTCTGAGGAATCAGAGAGAATGGATATTGACCTTGAATAGATACACGTGTTCCCATAACGAGGCTGGAAAGTCCCAAAGAAGAATCTGGGAAGCAAAACAAGTAACATCTAATTGAAAGTTGGCAAGAAAAATAGTAGATACAGGTAGCGCATGGACAGCATTGTTCAACGAATCATAGTAAAACTTTAGGCACATGGACAGAGCGGTTGAGCTGTATATCACCCAAACCTCAATTAACGCCATTTCAAAAATTGTATGGGAGAAAATTGGCCTTCAAATCGCACCTGAAAAAATCCAAATCTGGAAATACTGTGAATGGAAAATTTTAGATGCCACAATTGAACCTCAGCAAGTCAAATTGCAAAAAGCAGTTAAAACTTTAAACAGTTTGCAAAAGCTACGAGGAACAATCATTTAGGTTAAACTTTATTTGGGTATTACTAATAAGTCCATTATTTGATCTTCTTAAGGGAGACATAACTTTAACACCTCATACTCTTATGAGTGAAGCACAACAAACTTTGGACAAAATTGAAAAAGCCATTACTCAGAGAAAAGCCCAGAGACCACTTGATGGTCATCCAATATGTTTGTTTGGTTTTGTTGCTCTGTCAGGCATTTGGTCTGATAGCATAATGGGTACCTGTGCTTTCAGATCTTGTGATATTAGAGTGGATTTTTTTTATCAACCTAAGAAAACCATATTTATTCAAATTCAGATAATTGCAGGTATCATCATTAAAGGCAGAAGAAGAATAGTACAAGTAATTGGAAATGAGCCATTAACATTTTTGTCTCTATTACAATAGAATATTTAGACTGGTGTTTAGCTAACAGTTTTTCATTACAGATTACCCTTGAAGGCTGTGACGATTGTAAACAGAAAAGGGGGAGATATGGGAGAAAGCGTGTATGGATTTGAATTTGATGAGAAAAGACTGTGCCCCTGAATCAACACGAGCATAAAGGATTCCTTTGTCGTGTGTGCACCAACACAGGCGGCCGATGCCTTGGAGTGCCCATGATATCAGCAGCAAACGCAGAGCAAGCGGCCGCTGTTCTGAAGGTTGCTAACTGGCTTAAAAGACCTTGGAATCACTAACAGTGCTTGTGGGAATGTAGGAGCTTGTGGCAAAGAGAAATAAAACAGAAAAGGGGTACATCTCCAGCACAGTCAATGCTCTTTATCTCCGTAGTTATGGAAACTCCAGTGGTGGAATTTTATTGGGGTAGCTGTTGACGTAGCTGTTAACGGGGAAGACAGGGATGTTTGTCGGATCATTCGGAAACAATATATAAAAACATTCAGCTTCTAAAAGAAGGGGTGAAAAAGTTACAAGTAGATGATGGGTCAGATTGGTTGAATAGCTTGTTTAAAGGATGGGGACTGTCAGGATGATTGTTATCATTGATAAAAACAGGGTTGTTGACTCTGGTTACTGTTGTAATTGTGTTATTTATGTTGCCTTGTCTGATCAGTTTGTTGCAAAGGGCCCTGCAAGGGACTATCAGGAAAATTTTTGTAGCACAAATACAAAAAGGGTAAATTGTGGGAGTCCACAGATGGTGTGAGGACTCAGAGAAAATGGATATTGACCTTGAATAGATACACATGTTCCCATAATGAGGCTGGAAAGTCGGGAAGAAGAATCTTGGAAGTGAAACAAGTAACATCTGTTGGAAAGTTGGCAACAAAAATAGTAGATACAGGTAGCAAATGGACATCTCAGACCTGTGGTGTGTCCCACCAGTCTGTACTTGTCTGAGATGTCTCATGTCATGAAGAATGGACACAGGGATCTCAGTTCAAGAAAGCACATCCCAGTGCTGCATTCAGGCACTTCCACTTGGGATGTTGACCTCAACATGATGTGACCTTGAGAAACTTTCTGCCCCACAGACCTTCATGGAAGCCAAGGAAGGGCTGCTTGTATTCTCTTGGGTTCATCTCACCGCACACACGTGATGTACGTGCTCTCATCTCATCTGAACAGTGTGAACATTGACTCTGACCTCCTCATTCCGTGTCCTTCCAGAGAGGGACAAAGAATGTTTGCAAGCTGGAGAGAGAGGGCAGTGCTGGGAATGATAGTTTTGAGGGGCTACTCCATGATGATTGTCCTGGGGCAGGTTCTGTGGGTGCTCCAGGGCACATGGGCACAGATCAGACCCTGTCCTGAAGATCTACCAGAGGAGGCCTGGATGTGAAAGAAAACTATAGCCTTCCCAAACCCATCACACCTGCAGTGCTTATCTTTACATTGGTGATTTCATCTAGGGCTCAGATTCTTGGACATGCCCTTCAGGGAAACCCCGAAAAAAGCTCTAAGCCTTCAGGCTTTGCCCTGAGGAGATCCTCTTGATCTATGGAAAGGCTGTTGTGGAGGCAGCTCTGTCCCACAAGTGCCCACTGCCTGTCCCTGCCTGCGGGCACAGCACTGCCACGCAGCACCGCTGTGACCAAGCTCAGAGCCCTCAGGCCTTCCAGCAAGGCAAGGGGTGAGGAGGAGAGTGTGGAAGGGAGAGAGAACAGCTCAGGGAGATCAAGCGCTGGTGCCTGGCAGTGCTGCCGTGCTGGGACTCTTTTCCCCTCCACCCATGCCCACAGGAACTGTCCCTGCAGCTCCAAAAAGGACTTGAGGGAAAGAGAGCAGGAAAGAAAAGTCCTTGAATATCCCTTTATTTTGTTGAAACACACAGAGAGCGCAGCTCCTCATATACATAAATAATCAGTAAGAAAAGAAAAGAGAAGAAGACAGTGAATTAAAAACCAGAATGAAAATAATTGAAAAACCATCAACAAATATAGAAGCTGGCCTGAGCCTGCCATGAGTTGCAGGATAACTGCTATGCAGAAGATGATAAGCAGTTCATTGCATCAGAGAACCATCCAGTTATCAGTTTCCACACTGCATCCTTGAGCTGCTGGTTCCTCAGGCTGTAGATGAGAGGATTCACTGCTGGAGGCACCACGGAGTACAGAACTGACAGGACAAGGTGCAGGGATGGAGAGGAGGTGGAGGAGGTTTTCAGGTAGGCAAATGCTCCAGTGCTGACAAAGAGGGAGACCACGGCCAGGTGAGGGAGGCACGTGGAAAAGGCTTTGTGCCGTCCCTGCTCCGAGGGGATCCTCAGCACAGCCCTGAAGATCTGCACGTAGGACACCACAATGAAAACAAAACAGCCAAACAATAAAAAGACGCTAATATCAAGAAGTCCAACATCCCTGAGTTCGGAGTGTGAGCAGGAGAGCTTGAGGATCTGAGGGATTTCACAGAAGAACTGTTCCACAGCATTGCCCTGGCAGAGGGGCAGGGAAAATATATTGGCCGTGTGCAGCAGAGCATTGAGAAACCCAGCGCCCCAGGCAGCTGCTGCCATGTGGACACAAGCTCTGCTGCCCAGGAGGGTCCCGTAGTGCAGGGGTTTGCAGATGGCAACGTAGCGGTCGTAGGACATGACAGTAAGAAGACAATAATCTGCTGAAATGAAAAAGACATAGAGAAAGATCTGGGCAACACATCCTGAGTAGGTAATGTTCTTGTTGTCCCAGAGGGAATTTGCCATGGATTTTGGTACAGTGGTGGAGATGGATGCCAGGTCAAGAATTGAGAGGTTGAGGAGGAAGAAGTACATGGGGGTGTGGAGGTGGTGGTCACAGGCAATGGTGGTGAAGATGAGGCAGTTGCCCAGGAGGGCAGCCAGGTAGATGCCCAGGAAGAGCCAGAAGTGCAAGAGCTGCAGCTCCCGTGTGTCTGCGAATGCCAGGAGGAGGAACTGGGTGATGGAGCTGCTGTTGGACATCTGCTGCCTCTGGGCACAAGGAACTGTCATAGAAGGAAAGGACAGCAACAAATTAAGGGAGATGTCTTTGTGCAAAATCAAAGCCATTTCTCCTTCCCCTCCCATGCTGCTCACACACTGTCCCTTTTCTTGCAGCCCTTCCTTCAGCTCCGTGCCTGCAGCCCTGCTCGGTGCCGGCTGAATGTGCCGGGAGGAGCAGGACCTCTGCCCGCTGGCTGCGAGGAGTCAGCCCTGCTCTGCAGCAGGGGGTCATGGGGACAGTGGGGACAGGGGACACAGCTGGGGTTCAGCTTTGTCCTGGGGAACTGTTCCGGGTACAGAAAAGCCTGTCAGCATCAGTACTGGGCAGTGCTCTTGGCTGTCAGAACCACTCAGCATCTCTGCTGCACTCTGGAAGAGGACAGGGAGTCCTGCAATGTGAGAGCATTGTCAGTGGCTCAGTGCAGAGGGAGGGGAGCTGCTCTGTCCCTCACTCTTGGTCTCAGCTGCCCTGGATTTGCACCTCTCTAAGATGGAGGGGGATCACACTCCCATGTTCCTCCGAAAAAACACCAGGCCCAGCTGAAAGCAGAGATCTACCTCACACCACTCAATGTCTGACCCTTTCTTAAGGTCTGAGCACCCCACTTCTAGCCCAGGACACACACGGCTCCTTTTACCTACCCAACAGCAGTTTCTGTCTTGCAGCATCTCTGCATTTCGCCATGAGGATTTCAGGTAATACCAAGATGCGATGGGACAGGTTTGCATCCTGGAGGGAAGCTCAGAGCTTGGACGGAAACCTCAAGGAGAGACAAATGTCCTCAGGATGGCATTTGATTAGAGGAGATTCAGCTCCTTCCCCAGCCCCACTGACTGCATTGCCCACAGCCTCACAGCTCAGAGCAAAGTTGGGACACGGGTTCCCATGGACACAACTGCAGGAAAGGAGCCACCAGGGCAGTGGGGGACTGTACAGCTGCAGCTCCCATCCCCAGAGAGCCTGGCAGTGAGAATGAGAGAACAACAGCAAGAACAGAGACAAGGGGAGAAACAGGGAGAAAGAGAGTGAGGGTCTGGCTGCGAGAGGCCAGGGCAGAGGCAGCCGGGCACACAGACAGTGTTCCCCTTCCCCAGCTGTGCTCACCCCCTCCCAGACACCAACCTTGCCGGGCAGTTGCTCTCAGCCCCTGTGCTCTGGAGAGGGCACTGGAGCTGTGGCTGCAGAGGAGGGGGTTCAGCCCTGGAGCCCAGAGCCCTGAGGGCAGAGGCTTTGCTGGGTGGGAGAGGAGGCAAGGGGGCTTGCTCAGAGGAAGGGGCTGCCCTGGAGGGGAGCACACACAGCTGTCTCAATTCTCCCTCCCAAAACATCTTTCTTTGAAGTTTCCTCTCATTCTCTGTCCCTGCCCCTTCAGCATGGAGATTTGCCTCACTTGAGATGTGCCCTTGCCCCATACCGTCTCCCTGTCAGTGCTCACAGACCCCATCTGACCCTCTCTGCTCTCCTCTGGCCCTACACAATCCTGCCTGTTTGCCGGGTAAAGCTGGGCACAGGGTCTTGTTTCTAAGCAGAAAAGGACAGGGCAGACTGAGCCTGGTGGGTCCAGCAGAGCTGATGCTGGTGCTGTCCATGGGCAGAGGAGCAGCTGGAGACATTTTTGGAGGCTCCTATCAGACCTACTGACCCCTCGAGGACACAGCTCAGGAGTCTCAGTGATTTGTTCAAGCATGAAAGCCTCTTCCATTTCTCTCCTGAAATTCCCCAAGTGCACAGAAAGGAAAACACAGACTCAGGAGAGTTCCTTATCTTTATCATACTCTTCCCATTGAAATGTCCTCTTAGAAATAGCCTGGAGGGGGGGATATGGAAGCTGAGAGCAGCCCTGACCCACACAGCACCTTCTTGAAAGCAGAGAGACCCTCTTCTGACAGGAGGTGCTTTTTCCCCCACAGCTTCTCTCTGTCCCTCCATGAGAAGCTCCCGGGCAGGCTGAGCACTGACCCTGGTTATTGTCTCCACTGGAGACAATAATTGAATAATTTCAATAACATTGAAAATCAATGTTATTGTCCCAGCATTAGACAGGACAACAGGAAGGTTACAGGGAATGCTCTCAACTCTCCACGCTGTGGGTATCTGTTCCATTGAGTGAATTTATGCATTTCATAATAGGTCTTTAGCCCTGGAGTCTGAAAGACACTCAGCTCTCTTCTGTCCCAGCCATGTCTTTCTGCTAAGCAAAGGCTTCACACACACGGGCTCTGGGCACTTGGTCCCGGTTTTCCTAATTGTAGGGATGAGGTTGCCTGGTGCCACAGCTGCAGGGCTTCAACCCCAATGGGCAGCAATGCCCTCAGCCAGGGGCACAGGCAGGAGGAGATGGAGCTATTCCTGTGGGAGACAGAGCTGGGACATGGTCACAGAGCTCAGCACAAATGGGCTTCAAGGACAGCATTCTTCAAGCTCAGCATGGGTCCAGACCGAGATTCAGTCTCAACTTGAAAGGCCATTCAAGGGCCCCATGATGTGTGCTTGCTGCTTCAGACCTGTGTGGGCACTGCTGAATTTAGGATCTGAGATTCCCTGTGTCGTCTTCGTTGTCCCCTTCTTTCTCAGCAAGTTCTCCCAGGCCAGTGTGACTCAGAATAGGTCTCTGGAGGAGATGGACCAGGGGTGGGTGGGGAACGAGTCAAGGATCACTTGAGCAAACACAAAGCTTCACAGCCTGTGGGACAGGAGGGACAGTATCCCAGGGAGCTGAGTGAGCAGGACGATGTCTCAGTGAGGCCACTCTCCATCGTTTTCACAAGGCCATGGAGACTCCCTGACCACTGCCACTTCTTCCACCCTGCATGTCCTTTTCAGAAATGGCCAATGGATGAGCAGGGGAGCTAAAGGCTATGCCCCAGACATTTTCCCTTGGATTCTCTTTCTGGATATCTGAAAGAGAAGTGGATTGGATTCCCTTTGGGCAGATTGTGTCTCACCACCCTTCTATTACCAAACTCCTCTATGACCTGAATGATTTGGGACCCAACTCTTCTATCACCCAATACTTCTATGACCTAACTCTTTTAAGAATTTTCTATGACCCAATCCTTCCTTCTTCTGACTAAACTTTTATGCTTCTATGACTTGACTCTCCCATGACCCATATATTTTATGACCCTTCTAGGACCCAAATCTTTTATGGCCTGAGACTTCTGTGACATAACACCTCTATGAAGCTTAATTCTTTTATTACTCCTCTATGATCCATCACATCTATAACCTGACTCTTCTTTGACCTATCCCTTATATGACCTGACACTTCTGTGACTTGAGCCTTCTATGACATTCTGTGAATTGACTATTCTCTGACTCTTCTATGACATGACTTTCTATGACCCAAGGCTTCTATCCCTCTTCTGTGATGCAAATTATCTATGCCCTGATCCTTCTATGACCCTTCGATGACTCAACTGTTCTATGAACCAACCCTACTATTAAGTGACCCTTATATGATCTGACTCCTGGATGATATTATTCTTATATGAGCCACCAGCTGTGTTTTTAGGACTTCTATCACCCCAAATTCTATGACCCTTCTATGACCTAGTGCTTCTATGACCCAACACTTCAATGACACACCCCTTCTACAACCCTACTCTTCAATCAGCCTTCAATCACTCATCTCTTCTATGAACCAAATCTTCTACCACCTACTCTTCTATGGACTCCTCTATGACACAGCTCTTCTAAAACCTGAGCCTTTTGTGGCTCAAGCCTTCTATGACCCAATTCTTCTATGATCCTTCTACAGCTTGCTATGACCTGGCTCCTCTAGGACCAGAATAATCTATGACCCAATCATTTTATGACCTAACACCTCTATAATCTGACACTTTGATGACCCTTCTATGAACAAACTCTTCTATTATCCAAATCAACTTTCATTTTTCTGTGACTCAGTTCTTCTATTATGGGAAAATTCTGTGACCTGAGACTTGTAGGAACCTTCTGTGACTGAACTCTTCTTTTGCTCCTCTAAGACCTGACACATCTATAACTCAACTCTTCTGTGACCTGCCTCTCATATAATCAGGCCCCTCCTTGACTCAAACCTTCTATGACACAATACGTCATCCATGACCTGACTGTGATCTGACTGTTCTATGATGCGACTTTCTATGCCTTCACTCTTCTATGACTCTTCTATGACCTGACACTTCTATGAACCTTCTGTGACCTGATTCTTTTATTACCTGAGGGTTCCAAGACTCTTCTCTGACCCAATCCTTCTCTGAACCAAAACTTTTGTGACCGTTCTATGGACAAATGCTCCTAAAACCCAAATAAACTCACACTTCAGTGGCTCAACTCTTCCACGGCCTGAATATTCTATGACTCTTTTATGACCTTAATTATCTATGACCCAGTTCTGCTATGAGACTTCTATGAATCAACTCTTCGATAACCCTTCTATGACTGAATTCCTCAATCACTCCTTTGTGATCCAACCCTTCTATTACCTGACTCTTCTCACACACATGCTTTCTGCAACTCATGAATCAACGCTTCTATGACCCTGACCTGCTGTGTCCGACGCTTCTACAACTGCATGGATCTTGGTGTGAGAGCCTTGGCATCTCATGTATACCTACAGGCCTATGTTTGGAACGACATGGAATAACTGCTCCCAATTTAGTTCAGCAATGCGAGAATGTTCATGACACCAGCATCATTGCAGTCAAAGCCAGATCTGCCTGCCCAGGGCCTGGGGGTCAGGCCTTGGCCTTTCTGCTTCACCAAGCAAACCCAGGCTTTTCTCAGCATCACAACTGCCTGCACAGTGCCTCTCCCTGCCTGCAATCATGGCCTCCAATTCTCAGCTCTAATGCGTCCCTGGGGAAGCTTTGTCACTAACCATCCTCACTGAGACCAATTAGGACTTCAAGGAACTCTGAGTTCTGCTTTTGACTTCTTGAGAGCTTTTTTCAATCTCCTCTCAGAAGCTGAGGTTCAAGGACTCATCAGCAAATCCACCCTGGGTCTCATTAAAATACCAAAGAGCCTTAACAAGCTCTTTGTTTTCCTGGAGATTTCTCCAGTTCTTCAAGCCTTCTACATCTCCTTGGAGTCATTTCCCAGTGTGGTTAAAGAGGAAGATTTCAAAGTGCATCTAAGAAAAGTATGTTTTAGTTTAAGTTTGTATTACCATACTTTTAAGAATCATAGAATGATTTGGGTTGGAGACCATCCAATTCCACCACCTCATCATGAGCAGGGACACCTCCCACTGGACCAGGCTGTTCAAGGTCCTATCCAACGTGGCCTTGAACACATCCCCGGAGGGGGCCTCCACAGCTTCTCTGGGAAACCTGGGCCATTGCCTCATCCACTTCTTTGTGAACAATTTCTTCCTAATGTCTAATCTAAATCTTCCCCTCTCCAATTTAAAGCCATCATCCCCTTGCCCTATCACTCCACACCCTTGGAAAAAGTCCCTCCCCAGCTTTCTTGATGACCTCATTCAGGTACTGGAAGGCCACTCTAAGGTCTCCCTGGAGCCTTCTCTTCTCCAGGGTGAAAAAGTTCCAAGAGAAGATCAATATTTCTTTGGAAAATCTCTTTTGAAAGGAGACAAGCAAGGGCACTGATACTCAGGTCCATTTCATCAGGGCACTCCTCATCCAGCCAGGTTTCTGCACATGCTGCTCCATGGAAGTGTTTTTGACTTTTGGGATGAGCTAGAAGTAGTTCAATAGCTGGGAAAAAAAAAAAAAAAAAGATGAAAACCAATATAATCCAAAACCAATACTAATGTACTAATGCAAATGTCATCACTTGCCATTTCCCTCAAGCAGACTGACACACCACCAGTCTAACACAACCTGGTATCTTGGAAAAAAAAATCTCCACTTCTTCCTTCTCCTGCCACACTCCTTATCATTGGCCGTGACATCTATGTTATGGGATTTCCCTCTGTCAGTTGGGGTCAGCTCTCCTGGCTGTGTGCCCCTGCCAACTTCTTGCCAACTCCCAGCCACTCCCTGGGAGGGAGGAGAGTGAGCAACTCCTGACGCTGTGCAAAGGAGATACTCTTCTGGCACCAGGATGATGCCACAGGACCCAAAGAGTCTTCCATTTCAAAAGGAAAGTGGAGAAACTGAAGAGGATCTGGAGGAGGTCTGCCAGGACGGAGTTAGGGGCCCACAGCATGAGGTGTGTGGGCACACTTTGGCCTCCTGGGAGAGGCTCAGGCCAACCTCCTAAGTGGGTCTCTACATCTTCAGCTCCTAGAAGAACTTAGCAAATAAGAGAGCTCAGGTGACCTCTATCCCAAAGCCCAGCTGCAAGCAGGGCCAGCTGTGAGGTCAGACCAGGCTGCTCAGTCCATGTCATCATCCACAGGGAGCGTTTAGGCATCAACAAGGCACAGAGGACATGATTGAAAGAAAGGATTTTGACATTTGACCTGCTCCATGAACATATCTATTGGTCAGCCAGGCCTTTTTTGATACATGGCAACATCCACCTTCTTGTCTAAACCAGTGGGATCCTTCTGCCAGACTCCTGCTGGACTCGGTGCCAGGTGAACAACAGCCCTGCCCGGCCTCTCTTCCTGCCCAGAGCTTGCAGAGCCCAGAGCAGGGCTGTGTGCAGAGCCCAGCATGGGACACGGCTGGGGACTGGCTGGGACCTCATCACAGTCTGCAACTGCCTCATGGAGGGCAGTGGAGGGGAAGGGGCTGATCTGCTCTCTCTGGTGACCAGCAATGGGACATGAGGAAAAGGAATGAGGCTGCAACAGGGGAAGTTCCCATTGGAAATGAGGAAAACGTTCTTCATGGAGAGGTTGTCTCGGTCACTGGAACTGGCTCCCCAGGGAACTGGTCATGGCACGAAGCCTGTCAGAGTTTGAGGACCATCTTGACAATGATCTTAGTCATACAGTTTCATTTGACAGAGTTGTGTGAGGCTCAGGGAGTTGGACTCAGTGATCTTTGTGAGTCCCTTCCAACCCAAGATATTCTAGAAGCCTGTGATCTTCAAGCTCAAAAAAAATAGTCTGTCCATCCACTACCCTTCCCTTGACATTTCTTCTTCCTGACAGTCAGTCTCCACCTTCCAAGGTCCACTTTGTGACTCTTTTTCCTCTCCCCTAACCTCTTGCTAGCTCTCCAGATCTTTCCGTATTTTGTTTCTACCTGTATATTCCCCACCTGTGTTTGCTTCTCTCTGTACTTGGTGCTTCATTGCAGCTGGGTTAAGATCTATTTCTGCGCACAGCACATCACCCCAGCCACCACCAAACCCTCATCCAGTCACAAATTGCACTAATAAAATCAGGTTTTTTGCACATCTAGAAATTCACAGAAACTTCAACAAATTCCTCCAGTCCTGGTCGGCAGGAGAAATGAGAAACAGTGCAAGGCACCCCCTTACTCTAAGGGATTTGTGTCTGTGTCGCTGCAGGGGCAACAGAAGGGACACAAGGGATTTGCCCCAGAGAGGCTGTCAGCAGGATCCTGACAGGTACCAAAGTGCAAAGGAACCGTAGTGCCCCCTTACCGTAAGGGATTTGACCAGGGACACTGCCGGCACAATCCTGGCCTGAGGAGGCTTCCCTGTGTTTTCCACTACTCTGACTCAAATCGGGACACTTGTAAATCACACGACTGCTGCTGCCCTTTCAGCTTCTCCCTTAGACACCACCATGTGCTGCTGCTGTCCCGTCCTGTCCTCAAGGAGAATGGACATGTCCACCCGTATCCAAGCAGTATCCCTGCTCAGCTCCTATGGGGCCTTGGGCAGAGGTCCTTTCCCAGCCGTGTTCCTGCTGGTGGCCTGTCACCTCCAGAGACAGAACTGACCTCACCGTCCCCTTCACAGCCAGACGCTTATGACTGGATTAGGAGTTTCTGAGACACAACTGACATCATAACCCCTACCCATCCATCTCCTCCTTATGGGCCAGGACCTGAGCAGGTAAAATTGTGCTTGTTTACAGCAAGTTTATCAAATGTGTTCCCTACTACTGATTGGAGAGGAGAAACACTCTTCACAACACCTACTGACTTTATATTGACACACTTTAGAGCTTATCTTCTGCCTCTTTTTTTCTTTTCTTCTTCCTCTTCCCAATCTGTCTTCAAAAAGCACTCCAAGTGGATGATTCACTGCATTACAGAATAACTCAGGTTTGATGAGAGCCCTGAACATCCTCTTTTCTCACCTTCTGCTCAAGGCAGGATGAAGCAGAAAAGCTTGTTCAAGGCCTTCACTCAGCTTTGCACCATCCACAAAGGAGCTCAAAGTGCTCTACATCACATCGCATCACCTCGCATCACATCACATCACATCACATCACATCACACAGGGGGATAATGAAGACGTTCAGCAGTGCTGACCCAAGTGCTGGTCACTGGGCAATGCCACCAGGAACTGGCAGCATGGAGGGCTTTGTCCAACTGATGACACTTGGGCTTGGTTGTTCAGCCAAATTCCCACCCATGTCCACTTCTTCAGCCCAGACAGCCCCATTCTGGCTGTAAGGACACCACAGGAGACAATGTCTAAACCCTTTCAGAAGTCCATGTTCACTACATGCCCTTCTTTTCCTGCCCATTTTGTACCAGCAAAACCTTTCTTGTCCTTCAGGGGTCTGGAAATGGCTGCAGGATGTGTGCCCCCCACTTCACAGTGTTTGGGGTAGCCTGACCTGCCTGTAATTCTCCGAGTCCTCATTATCCTGCTTTTCGTGAAGATGAGTGTGACATCTGCCTTTTCCAAGGACCCTAGACCCGCTCTACTTGCTCTGGCACCTTTGAGAGAACATTCAAGGGTCACAGGCCCCTCAAAGGGAAAAGCCCTTTCCGTTCCCCTGGCACAACCAAGCCGACGGACCAGGCTGCTGAGGAACAGCACAGATGCCAGATTGCTCCTTCAGTTCAGCCAAGGCCATGGAGAAGGAGTAGGAGAGGAAAACGGGATGGGCTCTGTTAGGTCCCTTTCACAAGTCCTACAAGTTTCTTAAAAATGGGATCAAGTCATGATGAAATGATACCAGTGATCCTTTTCCACAACTGCTTTTGTTTGACATGTGTGTCATCTCAGGCAGTGGTTGAGGCTGTTTGGACAGAGGTGTTGGTTTGTTTGTAGGAAAAATAAAGAATCATAGAATGTCCTGAGTGTGAAGAAACTGTCTCCTGATATCCAGCCTAAACCTCCCCTGGTGCATCTTCCTGCCATTCCCTTGGGTGGACAAGGTATCATGTGGCCAGGTGTGTCTCAAGAACCCATAATCCAGTAGGAAGGCATTGGCCATGAAGGGGACTGTGAGGTCACTTCTGCCTCTGGAGGGGACAGGCCAAC
Organism: Cuculus canorus; assembly: GCF_017976375.1. Classification (NCBI taxonomy): domain Eukaryota; kingdom Metazoa; phylum Chordata; class Aves; order Cuculiformes; family Cuculidae; genus Cuculus; species Cuculus canorus. Next base: position 171,400 of record NC_071429.1, read on the forward strand.
AGCAGGAACATTCCTGGAACCACACTGTGAGGTCACCACTTTCTGAAGCACCTGATAGGTCAGACCTTGACTCATGGCTGAGATTTGTGCTTTTAAGCTCACACCTGGTGGTGTCTCTGACAGGCCAGCAGAAGGCACCTGGCTGGCTCATTGACTGAGATCCCATTGAAGGGTTGGGTGGGAGTGGTGGGATCTTAGAAGACTTGTGTCGTTAAAGAACTGGGGCATTTAAGAATCGTATAATAGCAGTTTCATAGAAGGATTGAAGGAGAGTCAGATTGTAAGAGAGTTGGGGCATAGAAATGTCATAGAAGATTTGGGGCAGAGGAAGGTCGTAGGAGAGTTGAGTAATAGAGGAATTGGGTCTTAGAAGGGTCATAGGTGAGTTGCGTCATATGAGGGTCAGGTTATAGAAGGGTCAGAGAGCAATGACGTCATAGAAGGTTCGGGTCACAGAAAAGGGTGGTCACTGAATGGTCACAGAAGTGTCAGGTCATAGAAGAGTCATAGAGGAGTTAGGTCATAGTAGTCAGGTCACAGAAGGGTCAGAGAAGACTCACACAAGAGTGAGGTCATAGTAGAGTCGTGTCATAGAGGAGCTGCACCATTGAAGTGTAACAGAAGAGTTGGATCTTCAAAGGGTCATGTCACAGATGTGTAGGGGTCATAGAAGAGTCACAGAAGAGTTGGATCATTGAAGAGACACATCACAAAGGGACTGAAGAAGACTCAGGGTATAGAATTGTTATAGAAGTGTTGGCTGATAGAAGGGTGGGGTCAAAGGTATCGTATCATAGAGGAGTAATAGAAAAATGAGGTCATCAAAGACTAGTGTCATAGAAAACAGGTCATACAAGGGTCATAGAGGTGTTGGGTCATACAGGGGTCAGATCACAGAAGGACGAAAGAATGGTCAGATCATAGAAGGGTTGGACCAGAGAAGAGCTTGGTCATAGTACTTTAGGTGATAGAAATGTCAGGTCACAGAATGGTCACAGAAATTCAAGTCACTAAAGTGTGTCATAGAAGAACAGGATCATGGAAGAGTAGGGTCATAGAATAATAGTAGGGTCATAGAAGAGAAGGCTCACAGAAGAGCGATTGAAGAATTGGATCACACAAGAGTCAGGTCATAGTAAATTAATAGAAGAGTCAACTCACTGAAGAGCTGGTTCTTAGAAGAATTTGGTCACAAAAGGACGATAGGAGAGTCAGGTCACAGAATATTCATGGAAGAGTCGGGTCATACATGAGCCAGGACATAAAAGGGCCTGAACTTAGAAGGCTGGGCCATAACAGGCCTCCAAATAGGCCTTGGGAGAAAGAGCTCAGGAAAGAAAAGTCATTGAATATCCCTTTATTTAGCTGAAACACGCAGAGAGCACAGCTCCGCATTTACACAGACAATCAGTAAGAAAAGTAAAGAGAAGAAGACAGTGAATTACAGACAGGATGACAAGATTATCCCAAATGATAAACCAGCAACATCAACACCAAATACAGAAGCCAGAATGAGCCTGCTGCAAGTTGCAGGACAACTGTTATGCACAAGGTGATAAGCAGTTCATTGCTTAAGAGAACCATCCAGTTATCAGTTTCCACACTGCATCCTTGAGCTGTTGGTTCCTCAAGCTGTAGATGAGGGGGTTCAATGTTGGAGGCACCACTGAGTACAGAACTGACACTGCAAGGTCCAAGGGTGGAGAGGAGGTGGAGGAGGTTTTCAGGTAGGCAAATGCTCCAGTGCTGACAAAGAGGGAGACCACGGCCAGGTGAGGGAGGCACGTGGAAAAGGCTTTGTGCCGTCCCTGCTCCGAGGGGATCCTCAGCACAGCCCTGAAGATCTGCACATAGGATACCACAATGAAAACAAAACAGCCAAACAATAAAAAGACACTAATATCAAGAAGTCCAACATCCCTGAGTTCGGAGTGTGAGCAGGAGAGCTTGAGGATCTGAGGGATTTCACAGAAGAACTGTTCCACAGCATTACCCTGGCAGAGGGGCAGGGAAAATGTATTGGCCGTGTGCAGCAGAGCATCGAGAAACCCAGCGCCCCAGGCAGCTGCTGCCATGTGGACACAAGCTCTGCTGCCCAGGAGGGTCCCGTAGTGCAGGGGTTTGCAGATGGCAACGTAGCGGTCGTAGGACATGATGGTGAGGAGAAAATACTCTGCTGAAATGAAAAAGGCAAGCAGAAATTCTTGAGAAACACATCCTGAGTAGGAGATTGTCCTGTTGTCCCAGAAGGAATTTGCCATGGATTTTGGTACAGTGGTGGAGATGGATGCCAGGTCAAGAATTGAGAGGTTGAGGAGGAAGAAGTACATGGGGGTGTGGAGATGGTGGTCACAGGCGATGGTGGTGAAGATGAGGCAGTTGCCCAGGAGGGCAGCCAGGTAGATGCCCAGGAAGAGCCAGAAGTGCAAGAGCTGCAGCTCCCGTGTGTCTGCGAATGCCAGGAGGAGGAACTGGGTGATGGAGCTGCTGTTGGACATCTGCTGCTTCTCGGCATGGGGTACTGTCAGAAGGGAAAGGAATGTGACAAGTTCATGGGGAGGTCACTGAGAAAAATCAAAGCCATTTCTCCTTCCCCTTTCCCTGCTGCTCACACACTGTCCCTTTTCTCGCAGCCCTTCCTTCAGCTCCATGCCTGCAGCCCTGCTCGGTGCCGGCTGAATGTGCCAGGAGGAGCAGGGCCTCTGCCCGCTGGCTGCGAGGAGTCAGCCCTGCTCTGCAGCAGGGGGTCATGGGGACGGTGGGGACAGGGGACACTGCTGGGGTTCAGCTTTGTCCTGGGGAACTGCTCCTGGTGCAGAAGGGCTTGGCAGCACCTGCACCACCAAGGACGAAGAAGGCAGAGAGGGCAGAAGGCAGGCTGAGAGGTTTGGGATTTTACAGCTCCTTCTCCCACCCTGGGCAGTGCTCTTGGCTGTCAGAACCACTCAGCATCTCTGCTGCACTCCAGGAGGAAAGAGGGAATCCTGCAAGGTGAGAGCATTGCCTGTGGCTCAGTACAGAGGGAGGGGAGCTGCTCTGTCCCTCACTCTTGGTCCCAGCTGCCCTGGATTTGCACCTTTCTAAGATGGAGGCGGATCACACTTCCATGTTCCTCTGAAGAAACACCAGGTCCAGCTGAGAGCAGAGGGATCTACCTCACACCATTCAACATCTCACCCTTTTCTAAGGTCTGAGCACCCCACTTTCAGGCCAGGACACACACGGCTCCTTTCACCCACCCAAAAGCTTTTTCTCTCTTGCAGCATCTCTGCACTTCTCCATAAGGCTTTCAAGGTAACACCAAGTAGCGATGGGACAGGTTTGCATTCTGGAGGGAAGCTCAGAACTTGGAAGGACCCCTCAAGGAGAGCCAAGTGTCCTCAGGATGGCATTTAGTTACAAGAGATTCAGCTCCTTCCCAGCCCCACTGACTGCATTGCCCACAGCCTCACAGCTCAGAGCAAAGCTGGGACACGGGTTCCCATGGACACAACGGCAGGAAAGGAGCCACCAGGGCAGTGGGGGACTGTACAGCTGCAGCTCCCATCCCCAGAGAGCCTGGCAGTGAGAATGAGAGAACAACAGCAAGAACAGAGACAAGGGGAGAAAGAGGGAGAAAGAGAGTGAGGGTCTGGCTGCGAGAGGCCAGGGCAGAGGCAGCCGGGCACACAGACAGCGTTCCCCTTCCCCAGCTGTGCTCGCCCCCTCCCAGACACCAACCTTGCCGGGCAGTTGCTCTCAGCCCCTGTGCTCTGGAGAGGGCACTGGAGCTGTGGCTGCAGAGGAGGGGGTTCAGCCCTGGAGCCCAGAGCCCTGAGGGCAGAGGCTTTGCTGGGTGGGAGAGGAGGCAAGGGGGCTTGCTCAGAGGAAGGGGCTGCCCTGGAGGGGAGCACACACAGCTGTCTGAATTCTCCCTCCCAGAACACCTCTGTATGAATTCTCCTCTCATTCTCTGATCCTGCCCCTTCTGCATGTAGCTTTTCCTCCTTGGAGATGCTTCCCTGTTTAATTTCTTCTCCCTGACAGTGCTCACAGATCCCATCTGTCCCCCTCTTGTTTTCTAAGCAGAAAAGGACAGAACAGACTGAGCCTGATGGGTCCAGCAGAGCTGATGCTGGTGCTGTCCATGGGCAGAGGAGCAGCTGGAGACACTTTAGGAGGCTCCTATCAGACCTACTGATCCCTCAAGGACACAGCTCAGGAGTCTCAGTGATTTGTTCAAGCATGAGAGCCTCTTGTTTCATTTCTCCCCTGAAATTCCCCAAGTGCAGGGAAAGGAAAACACAGACTCAGGAGAATTCCTTATCTTTAACATAGTTCCTACCCCAATATTCCCCTTGAAATGTCCTCTTAGAAGTATGCTGGGGAGATTTGAAGCTGTGAGCAGCTCTGACTCACAGAGCACCTCCTGAAAGCAGAAAGACCCTCTCCTGCCAGGAGGTGCTTCTTCCCCCCATACCTTTTCTCTGTCCCTCCATGGGGAACTCCCCAGGCAGGCTGAGCACTGACTCTGTTTTTTTCTCTGCTGGAGAAACTTCAAGAGCCCTCCTGAGGGATCCCACAGGCTGTGGCTGTGTTGGCTTTAGGAGATCCTTCCAGGAACAGCACCTGCATTGTCCTGCACCCAGAGACTCACCTGGAGAAGGGCTGTGAAGGTCTTTCTCCAAATGAAGCCTCCTCTTTCCTCCCACCCCACCCTGCCTTTCCCCTCTCTGTGCCTCCCTCCTCTGCCCTCGCTGCCTGCAGGCAGTGCCCTCAGCCCTGCTGGGCTTTGCAGAGGAGCTGCTCCTGCCCAGAGATGGCTCTTTGTAGCGCTGCCCACTTGCCACCAGCTCCCTCCATGCCAGGAGCCCAGCCCAGCTCAGCAGCAGAGGAGCAGCCCAAGGCAGCCCTTTCTCTGCCCCCTCGGGGCTCCCTCGAGGTGTCCCTGGGGCTCCAGGGAACCTGCTGAGAAACAGGCTGAAGCCATCCCTGATGTTCCCTCCCTCAGCTGGCAGAGACACTTCTGTCCTGCAGTGTCCTTGCTCCTGTTAGAAAAACAGCTGGCCATGAAAATCGATAGTTTTGTCCCACCATTAAACAGGACAGCAGGACAGTGACAGGGAATGATTTCATTTCTCCAAGCCTGGGGACCTGTTCTGTTGAGTGAATTCAGAAATTTCATCCTGAGGCTTAGACCTGGGGCTGGAAAGACGCTCAGCTCTCTTCTGACCCAGCCATGTCTTTCTGCTAAGCAAAGCCTTTGCACACATGGGGTCTTGGCGCTTGGTCCCAGCCTTCTTCATGGCAGGGAGGAGGTTGCCTGGTGCCACAGCTGCAGGGCTTCAGCCCCAATGGGCAGCAATGCCTTCAGCCAGGGTCACAGGGAGAACTCAGGACAGGTGATCTTCAAGGACAGCATCCCCCAAGCTCAGCAAGGTTCCAGCCTGAGACTCAGTCTCAACTTGAAAGGCCATTCAAGGCCCCACAATGAGTGTTTGCTGCTTCAGGAACAGTAAAAGAGCAACATTTTATGTCCCTTTCAGAAATAGTCAGTGAGTGAGCAGGGGATCTAAAGGCTGTGCCCCAGACCTTGTCCCCTCCGATTCCATTTCTGGATGTCTGAAAGAGAAGACTAGAAGACAGAAGACTGGGGACTGGATTTCTCTTGGGTAGATTGTGTCCCACCATCCTTCTATGACACAGCCATTTTATTACCTTCGACATCTTTGACCTGACTCATCTATTACCAGAAGCTTACACGAGCCACATCTTCTGTGGCCCAGCCTTTCTGTGACCTAAGCCATTTACGACCTCACTCCTCTAATGACTCTTCAATGATCTGATGCCTATACGACCCTTCTATGACTCTTTTATGACTTGAGTCTTCTCTGTCCTGACTCTTCTGTGTCCCTTTTCTGACCTCACATTTCTGTGACACAACACTTCTAGGACCCTACTCTTCTGCGACCCATCTCCTCTAGGAGCCTTCTATAACTCAACACTTCTATAACATGTGTCTTCTAAGACTCAAGAATTCTGTGACCAAACTCTTCCCTGACCCTTCTCTGACTTTCTGTCACCTGACTCCTCTATGACTCTCCTATGACCTGGCTCTTCTTTGACTCAACTCCACTATGATGCAAATAATGTATGACCCAACTCTTTTATGAACCAACACTTCTATGACCTGACTCTTCTAAGTCATTTCTATGACCAGAGCCTTCCTTTTCCTAACTAAACTCTCATGCTTCTATGACTTGATTCTTCCACGACCCAAATATTTTATGACCCTTCTATGACCCAAATCTTTGATGGCCTGAAACTTCTATGACCCGACAACCTGATGAACCTTTTATGACTGAATTCTTCTTGCTTCTTTACAATCCGGCTGATCTATAACCCAACTCTTCTTTGACTTGCTTCTTATATTATCAGACCATTCTGTCACTCGAGCCTTCTATGACCTTCTATGACTTGAGTATTGTCTGACTTGTCCATTACGTGAGTTTCTATGACCCAAGCCTTCTATGCCTCTTCTGTGACACAAATCATCTCTGTCCTGACACTTCTATGACCCGACTCTTCCAAAGCATGACCCTTCTATCATCCAACTGTTCTATAAACCATCCCTACTATTAACTGGCCCTTCTATGATGTCATTCCTGTATGACCTGACTCACATATGAGTCACCCAGTGCCTCTTTTAAGACTTGACACTACTATGACCCAAAAATTCTATGACCTTTCTATGACCTAATGCTTCTATGACCCGACACTTCAATGACACACCCTTTCTACAACTTTACTCTTCCACGAGCCTTCTATGACCAATCTCTTCCATGAACCAACTCTTCTACCACTCCACTCTTCTACAACTCCTCTATACCTGACTCTTTCAAAACCCAAGCCTTCTATCGATCAAGCTTTCTATGACCCAATTCTTCTATGATCCTTCCATGACTTTCTATGACCTGACTCCTCTATGATCTCGATAATCTAAGACCCAACCTATTTATGCCCTGACCTGACTCTTCAATGATCCTTCTATGACCAAACTCTTCTATCATCCAAATAAACTCTCATGCATCTATGACTCAACACTTCCATTACCTTAAAAATCTATAACCTGAGGCTTCTAGCACCCAGCCTTTCTATGACCCTTCTATGACTGAAATCTTCTATTACTCCTCTATACCTGACACATCTATAGCTCAACTCTTCTGTGACCCGTCTCTTATTTGACCAGGCCCTTCTATAACTCGAGTCTTCTGCGACACAATACTTCATTCTATGACTTGACTGTTGTCTGACTGTTCTATGATGCTACTTTCCATGACCTGACTCTTCTATGAAACTTCTGTGACCAGATTCTTCCATGACCTGACTGTTCCATGACTCTTCTATTACCCAACCCTTCTCTGAACCAACCCATTTGTGACCCTTCTATGACCAAACCCTTCTAAAACCCAAATTACTCACACTTCAATGACTCGACTCTTTCATGACCCAAATACCCTATGAACTCAATCATCTATGACCCAGTTCTGCTATGAGAATTCTATGACCCAACACTTATATAAACCTCCTATGACTATACTCCTCTGTTCCTCCTCTATGACTCAACTCTTCTATCACCAGACTCCTCTCAAACAAAAGTTCTCTTTCACTTTTCTATGACCTGGAACTTTTATGAACTTGCCCAACTATGACCCGACACTTCTACAACTGCATAGAGCTGTGTGAGAGCCTTGGCATCTCCCATAACTCTACAGCCTTGTATTTGGAATTACATGAAATAACTGCTCCCAGTTTGATCTGGCCAAGTGAGAATGTTCATGTCACCAGGGTCATTGTAATCAAAGCCAGATCTGCCTGCCCAGGGCCTGGGGGTCAGGCCTTGGCCTTTCTGCTTCACCAAGCAAACCCAGGCTTTTCTCAGCATCACAGCTGCCTGCACAGTGCCTTTGCCTGCCTGTGGCCTCCAATTCATGGCTCTGACGAGTCCCTGGGGAAGCTTTGTCACTAACCATCCTCACTGAGACCAATTAAGAGTTCAAGGAACTCTGAGTTCTGCTTTTGACTTCTTGAGAGCTTTCTTCAATCTCCTCTCTGCAGCTGAGGTTCAAGGACTCATCAGCAAATCCACCCTGGGTCTCATTAAAATACAGAAAGCCTTAATGAGCTCTTTGTCTTCCTGAAGATTTCTCCAGGTCTTCAAGCCTTGCACAGCTCTTTAGAGTCATTTCCCACTGCGATTAAAGAGGAAGATTTCAAAGTGCGCCTAAGAAAAGTACGTTTTAGTTGAAGTTTGTATTACTATACTTTTCAGAGTCATAGAATGGTTTGAGTTGGAAGGGACCTTAAAGACCATCCAGTTCCAGCCCCCCTGCCATGGGCAGGAACACCTCCCACTGGACCAGACTGTTCAAGGCTCCATTCAACCTGGCCTTGAACACCTTCAGTGAAGGGACAGCCACAGCTTCACTGGGAAACTGGGCCAATGCCTCATGAACTTCCTTGTGAAAAATTTCTTCCTAATGTCTAATCTAAAGCTTTCCCTCTCCAATTTAAAGCCATTCCCCCTTGTCTTATCGCTCCATGTCCTTGGAAAAAGTCCCTTCCCAGCTTTCTTGGTGACCCCCTTCTAGAACTGGAAGGCTGCTTTACGTTCTCCCTGGAGTCTTCTCTTCTCCACGTTGAGAGAATTCCAGGAGAAGATCAATATTTCTTTGGAAAATCTCTTTTGAAAGGGCGTGGGATTGGTGGAGGTGTCTTTTGAGTTAGGACAAGTAAGCGCCCTGGTGCTCAGGTCCATGTCCTCAGGGCACTCCTCAGCCGGCCAGGTCTCTGCCCATGATACTCTATGGAAGTGTTTTTTGACTTGTGGGCTGAGGTAAAAATAAGAGTAACAGATGAAAGAAAAAACATAAAGACCTACATAATTCATACCAAAACCTAACGCAAATGCCATCCCTTGCCACCTCTCTCAAGCAGACTGAAACCCTACCAGTCTACCTTCACCTGTCACCTTGAACAATAAAAATCCCTACATCTTCTGCCACAGTTTTTATCGCTGACCATGGCATCTATCTTATGGGATCTCCCTCTGGTGAGTTGCGGTCAGCTCTCCTGGCTCTGTCCCCCTGTCAACTTCCTGCCCAACCTGAGCCACTCCCTGTGAGGGAGCAGAGTGAGCAACTCCTGACACTCTGCAAAAGAGACAATCACTGCCCTCACTCTTCTGGCACCGGGACGATGTCACAGGATCCAATGAGATCCAATGACTAAAAGAAAGGATTTGGGCATTTGGCTGCCTCCATGAACATGTCTATTGGTCATCCACACCTTCTGTGATACCTGAGAATGTCCACCTTCTTGTCCAGAGCAATGGGATCCTTCTGCCAGACTCCTGGCCCATCTCCAGCCCATGTCTTGCTTTAGAGAAAATTTTGTTGAAGAGTCAGGTAATAGAGGAATTGGGTCATAGAAAGGTCATAGATAAGTAAGGTCATGTGAGGCTTGGGTTATAGAAGGGTCAGAGAGCAGTCAGGTCAAAGAACGTTCAGGCCGCATATGGGGGTGATCACTGAATGGTCCCAGAATTGTGAGGTTATAGTGATGAGCGAAAGCAGACAGTGGGGTGGAGAATATTCACTAGAACTTGCTTGCCTTGAAGGCCTTTGAAGCTGATAACAAAGGAGCCAACTAGCAAAAGTTTATTGATAAGTAGGCATTGGAATGCAGAAAGCTGGAAAACAACCAGAAGAGACTGCATTTGTACACAGCTCAAGGGGGAAAGAAAACACTTGTTTTTCACCCTGAGGAACACTTCTTACTTCATCCCTAAGACCCCGGCCCACGACCACCAGGAGGCACTACACAGGCATAAGACTGGAGTGAACCTTACAGAACCAATTGTAATACAAAGCGGGGAGAGGTTATGAATATGTAGTAGGCGCTTATACCTCTGCATGTTCTTACATTTTAAGTAGCTCCTTCTTAAGCTATACAGTGTGCAAGCTAGGAGGAGAACCCCCTTGCACCTCAGCACTGGAAATAAACATACCTGCTTTATAACTCAATTGAGTTACAGTGTTTGATTCCACAAAAGAAGAGTCCTTGAAAAGTTAGGTCATAGTGGAGCAAGATCACAGAAAGGTTGGAGAAGAGTCATATGAGAGTGGGGTCATAGAGGGGCTGGGTCATAGAGGAGCTGGGTCATTGAAGGGTACTGGAAGAGTTGGGTCGTGGAAGGGTCAGGTCACAGATATGTAGGTGTCCCAGAAGGGTCATAGAACAGTTGGGTCATTGAAGGGTCACGTCACAGAGGGACTGTCGACAGCGAGGGAAGCAAGCGGACAACTCAGTGTGAGTGATAAAGCAAGCTTCGACTTTATTCAAAATCAGCCCGGATTATATACCCTAACATTCAAAAGATGCTTTGTGCTTTGTGCTTTGTGCTTTATGCTTTGTTACAACTTATACATGATTAGTTACTTAAAACTATTTGCTCTTTATTAATTCATTGTCCCTTGTTAATTCATTATTGCTATGTTGCTACTTCGAGTTCCGTTTATTTTCTTGCAGTTACAATTACAGTTGCAGTTGGGCTCGGTGCTCCATCCTGTTCCTTTGGGAAAGATTCGCTTGTCCTTCAGAAGTTTCTTCTTAGAGATTCCTCCTTGCATGCCTTCTTGTTCTTTTAGTCCATATCCACACTCAGAGTTTAACAAAGTTTCCATTTATACAATACGTGTCTCACAAAGCTTTTCTATTGAATCATTTCCTTGTTCACTTAACCATTCCTCAATCCATTTTTCAACATTCTCATGTCCTTTTTCACTTAACCATTTCCCAACATTTCCCCCTTTTTCTTTTTGCACAAGCAGAGCATGGTGATTTTTTGTTATACTGCGCATAATACAATTGTAGCCTATCTTAAACGCAACTATAAGCAACAGTATTAAGCCTGTCCAACGCAATACTTCTTTGATCATAGAGAGGAGCCAAGGTGATAAAGAGCCAAATATTGATCATATCCAATTGTCTATTCCCCATCCATCTTCTTGTTTCAGTTGGTGAAGGCCCTGTTGTAACCTTTTTATTTTAGCATGTATGGATGTGGAGTGATCAGACAGGTTCAAGCAGCACATACCTTCAAACTCCTCGCACCCATGGCCTTGTGCCAAGAGCAAGAAATCTATGGCAGCTCTATCGTGTAACACGGCATGATTGACACTTTGTACATCGCTCGTGAGCATATCTAAAATTTCTGAAGTTGTATTCAATTCGTCCTTTACCCAACAACCTAATTGTTCAATCAGTCTCATTGCTTTTCTAGCTGCTGCCCCAGGCAGTATGACTGCAGTTGCAACTTGTCTGAATTCACTCCAAAACCGCATAGGCCCTAAAGAGCTACAATCGAGTTCATGTACGCTCCGTTTTTTCCTGCTTATGTTCTGGCTCCATTGCATGATCAAAGATATATTAGGGTGAAACAGTGATAGTCTGTCAAGATAACAAGGCCCTCTTTGTGGTTGTGCCGGTATGCCATTCCACGCTCTATCTCCACAAATCAAGAAGATGCCTTTCGGTAGCCTTTTCGGGGTGTCAGTTTTGCTAGCATTGCATTTATCAACCGTTTGGTCAAAAACACTAAACCAATCTAAATTAGAGTCCAAAGTAGCCCAAACATTTCTGTGTTTTAACCATGGTCGGGGCGCCATGTCACTTACAGGAGTAAAGTCAACCCAGCCTCCTGAATTGTTTCTTGACAGACTGGCACTAGCGCTCCCAAGAAGGTCTAACTCTTCAGGGGGTGATTGCAAGGTGGTGTTAAGTGACAGTATTAACTGACACTGCCGATAGGCATCATGAAGTGGTGGAGTTCCATTAATTGCTCCATCCAGAACCTTAACTGCAGATAGATTTCGGCACAATGTTTCGTTACTCACAAAACCACAAAATTCCTCAGGCTTCCACACTGGCAGACCTATTAAACAAGTTCGAAAAGGATTAGTCACTCCTCCTAAGCTAAGACAGAGCGAAGACTGGTTCAATTGATTTGCAAATGTTACCCAAATATTGTCCCTTGGTTGATTGAAGTGCGTTATTCCTAAACTTATAACTATTAGCGTGCCAAACAATAAAAAGTGATCAATTTTTATAAACATGATTACAGTCCCCCTTCTGCAATTGCTCTAATCAATTCTTCTTTCAAGTTCCCTTTGATGGGACCAAACAGTGAATGTCTTGTAGATGTTACCTCCTCGGAACAACAATAGGTTAAAATTTTTGAACTTAACTGAGCCTGAATCCTCTTTACACAGGCGTCAGCGTGAAAACGATAGAAGGCCAATATTTTTTGTTCTGGTGATTCAAACAAGGTTAAAGAAATGGGCAAAGGTAATTTAGTTTGCCTTCACAGCTCTCTTCGCCAATTATAATAGCCAAATTTAAATTCACAGGTTGGACACCATAGTAGTCTCAAAAATGTTTGCCTTATCCAAAATATTTTTTCACACATCCCACATTGTAAAGCTATCCATGCTGTACATTGTGGTTTTTTTGCAATCAAGACAATCCTGTTTAGCTGGTCCCTCGACTTTAAACGTTGCTAACTCTTCTATCCCATCTATAATAGTTTCAAAAGACGTAGAATTTTCAATAATGTCGTCAATCTCCTTTCGATAGCCTCTTAACCTCTCAATAATAGGTCTTACAATTAACAGTAGTTTGTCATTGACCCTCTGCTTGTCTTCTCTCATCGGGAGAAACACTCTGTCGGTCATTGATTTCTTGCGATACTGCTGCTTTGGTCCATTTACTGGGAATCCATTTAGGTCCTGTGGGAGTAAGTACACACATGTACCCTTTTCCCATGTATTTTACTTCAGCTGGTCCCATCCAGGTTCCCGTTGTTAGATCTCTGTACATAACAAACATTGGTGGATTCTTTTGCTCATCACTATCATGACTATGGATCCATGCTGATGGTTCTTTCTGATCTCCAAATATACAGAGATGGTTTAAAACAAAGAGAGTCTTTGCTAATCGTTCTTGAACATCAGATAGATCCATAAATTTTTGAAGATATTGCTTTAGGGTTTGATGATCCCTTTCAATAATAGCTTGACCTGTGGGGGAGTGTGGAATACCAGTAGTATGCCGTACTCCCCATGTTTGTAAAAATCGTCGAAATCTCATGCTAGTATATGCTGGACCATTATCCGTTTTTATCACCTGAGGCACTCCCATAATGGCAAAACATTGTGTTAGGTGTCTTATAACATGGAGTGCCTTTTCACCCGTTTGCGCAGAGGCCCATACATATTTGCTATAAGTGTCTATGGTGACGTACATATTTCCATCTGCCAAATGCAGCAAAATGGGTTACGTCCATTTGCCATAATTCTTGAGATTGAGACCCCTTGGATTTACACCTAACCCTAAACCAGGTCCATGATGACTGCATGTAGGGCAGGCACGGACAATTCCTTTTGCTTCCTCCATTGTAATGTTGAATTGTCGATGTAGTCCTCGTTTTTCATGCCCTATGGCAATACTGTCCATTCAAAGCACAAATCAGGTCCTTCCCTATTGATTGTGGGTAAAGTGAATGCAAAGCCTTGAGTGTCATTAGGATGTAACTGAATAGTGAAGAAACAGTCCTTTAAGTCTATGATCAGCAAATGCCTGACACAGAATAACAAAAACATACATATTGGATGACTATCAAGTCGACTATGGGCTTTTCTCTGAGTAATGGCTTTTCCAATTTTGCTCAAAGTTTGTTGTGCATCACTCCTAAAAGTACGAGGTGCTGTTAAAGCCATGTCCTCCCTTAAGAAGATCAAATAATGGACTTAGTTCTGCATTAGTTATACCCAAATAAGGTTTAACTCAACTGATTCTTTCTAGGAGCTTTTGTAAGTTGTTTTAACTACTATTTGCAATTTGGCTTGCTGGGGTTCAATTGTGGCATTCAAAATTTTCCACTCAAGATATTTCCAGGTTTGAATTTTTTCAGGTGCGACTTGAAGGCCTATTTTCTCTAATACAATCTTTGAAATGGTATTAATTGAGTAACACAACTGCTTTGGGTGATATACACAGGTGGGAAAGGAATATAAACCATAGCTTGTATTTGTCCAGTAAAATCAGAATTAATAACACCAGGTTACACAAAAAGACTTTGCAAAGTGACACTCGAATGACCTACTAACCAAAACACTTAAACCGTTACCAATAAGACCAAAAGCTTGGAGCAAAACCTTGTGTGCTTTTCAATCTCTTCTTACTGAGGAGGCTGTGAAGAAGATCCAAGCAGGAGCATTTACTGTTGTCACACGTCTCCGCTGCATGCTGGGTTGCTGGTTTCCTTGGTTCTTTAATGTTAACGGTTTACCCTTCTGGCTTCTTTTGTCTGTTTTTACCTATATGGGAATTCTCAAGGCTGCAAATGCATTAACTTTTCTATTCCTTTGCAGTTTTTTACTCTCAGAGGATACTCCTTTTGGACTCTTAAATCATGTCTTCATTAGTATCTGGCTAAAATTCCCTTTACGGTTGTGGGCACTGGGACCCAGCAGCTGCTGATCTGATAAGGGACACTGGAATGCAGAGTGTTCTTCATAAACTGTTACTCCCCGAGAGAGAGATAGAAACTCCCAGGCTGAAACAAAACAAAAAACCTTACAGGAGTAAGAGGGTGGGGGCGATGGTGGGGGAGGGGGGAGAACTCACACACACAGCCACAGGGCTGGAGTTTTTTCCATTTTTTTTTTGTTTTGTTTTCTACATTCTTTTTTCTATTTTTCTATTTTTTCTTTTTCCGTTTTCTTTTCTGTTTTTCTTTCTGTATTTCATATTTTCTTTCTTTTTTCTATTTTTTTTTTCTATGTATTTTAAAATCTTGTCCTCTGCAGCCTTTCACTTCAAAGGTCCCCGGTAAATCTCCCTGTTTGCCGGCTTAGTGGACGTTTGAGATTGAAAGGTTTCAGAGTTGCATTTTAAAGATTAATCAAAACAGAGGCTCAATATAACCAAAACCCAATTTGCAAGTCTTACAAACGTTTAAAGCGCTTTAAACACACACACGCATACACACACACAGAACCACTCTTTTGAGAGCTGGATTAATATACTTATACAATATTGTTTACGACCGGTCAATAAGAACAGCACGATGGTATGAATATTTAAACTACACATGGCACCGAACACACACAACACTCAAAACATGCACATATATCACAAAATAAGGCTTGTATCAATTGTTTAACAGGTAACAGTCCTTGGTTGTTACAGCATTTTCGTGGCATCTTCTTCCTCCTCTGATTCCTCGCTACCTTTTTACCTTGTAACGTTTTATACAATTTGTAATCTCTTTCCAAGCTTTAGTTAGTCTCTTTGCAGTTTTATCATCATCTCTAAGTGCCTCCCACGGGATGTTCCCAAATTTGCGCCATTCACTTTCCTCAAATATCTCATCCGGATCCTTAAAACATCCCTTAGTTTTTCCTAAGGTAATGAATCCCGCAAGTTGCTTGAGATATTGTGAGTCAAGTCCTCGCTTCTCTAAGAAGCTTTGTAATATTTCATAAACCACTTCTCTATCCATTTCTGGTCAGAGAAAAAAAAACCCTTATAAATTTATAAAGTCTTACGTGTAGCCCTGTTCTGTCTTATCTCTCCAAAGCCTTATGATGTCGGGCGGCGGATCCCTTTTGACGATTCAGGCGTTCGGACTAGAGTGCAACGATCCCTAACGAAATCATAAGCTCTTAATCTTCACCCTCTGGTTGCTGCATCCCGGCGCCTTTCCCGACTCTCACAAACAATCTCCATAATTTCTCCACTTGTCTATTAAGTCCTTAATCGGACCTGCTCCCCGCTTTTCTAAAAAGCGTAAAATTTCAAGTGCTCCCTCCCGCTCCATTGCGCGCTTTAACGGACCCTCTTACGTTAGCCGGTCCGGACCCTCTTATGTTAGCCGGTCATTAAAAAAGGTGCAGCCTTACGTATCGCGAGTCAGGGAGTCTTCTTACTCGGCCGGCGAACCCCCTTTTTTGTTATCCGGGTTCAGGCGCAGATCGTAAGTACTGATTCAGTGTTGCCGATCTTCCGCCCCCTGGTCGCTGCTACCAGTGCTTCGCCGAGCTCGCCGTCCGGTGGAAACAGGGATTGGGAGTCCCTGTTCTTTTCGGTCCCTGTTCGGGCGCCACTTGCGACGGGCGAGGGAAGCAAGCAGCCGACTCAGTGTGAGTGATAAAGCAAGCTTCGACTTTATTCAAAATCAGCCCGGATTATATCCCCTAACATTCAAAAGATGCTTTGTGCTTTGTTATAGTTTATACATGATTAGTTACTAAAACTATTTGTTCTTTATTAATTCATTGTCCCTTGTTAATTCATTGTTGCTATGTTGCTACTTCGAGCTCTGTTTACCTTCTTGCAGTTACAATTACAGTTGCAGTTGGGCTCGGTGCTCCATCCTGTTCCCTTGGGAAAGATTCGCTTGTCCTTCAGAAGTTTCTTCTTAGAGATTCCTCCTTGCATGCCTTCTTGTTCTTTTAGTCCATATCCACACTCAGAGTTTAACAAGGTTTCCATTTATACAATACGTGTCTCACAAAGCTTTTCTATTGAATCATGTCCTTGTTCACTTAACCATTTCCCAACACCTGTGTCTCCGCAGGTGGCCACCCCCCGGGCACATCTCCAGGCTGTCCCGCAGCAGCAGGTGAGGCGTGTGCCCCCTCTGGGGGAGCTTGTAGCCACTGATCCTGAAGGGCCTCAATCTTCTCTTTCCACCCCCTCAGACAGTGTCCTCAGCCCTGGGCTCGCTACACGAAAGGCGGCTGAGGTTTCCCGCACCCCAGCTCTATGAGGATGCATCCGATGGCTGTCAGGCAGCACTGCTCAGCACCCAGGCCCATGTGGAAGAGCTGGAAAGCCAGGTGAGCCCCATCGCCTGCTGGATGGGGACCATGGTGACCCCACGGAAGTCACTCTGAACTGCATCAGAGTGACGGGAGAGGAGAAACTTCCCTGTCCGGAGTTGCCTGTGGCCACCAAGTGCTGCTGTGGGAGCTCTGTCCCCAGGGCAGCACAAAGACCTCCCTGCATACCCATCAGGTCCGGACACTGGGACTGGAGCAGGCGCAGCACAGACTGTTGCTGGAGAGTCTCCAGCAGCAGCACCGCGAGGACCTAGAACTCCTCGAGAGTGCCCACAGGTACCAGGCTCTTAGCTGTGCTCCCCTTCTCTGCCAGATCCTTGCCTACAGCCCTGTCCACCTCTCCTGGGCTGGGAGAGATGGGGCGCTTCCCAAATCTGTCCCTAGGGCGGGCAGGCACAGAGACATGTCAGTGCGAAGCTAGCGAGGGCAGAGCGTGGCCCCACGGGCGAGCTGGTGTAGGGGCGTACTCCTGACAATGCTGTCCTGTGGGGGACAAAGAGGAGGGGGCAGTCCCATTGCCAGTACATCTCCAGGCCACCGCTCTGGGCAGCAACAGGAGGGCTCAGACTGCGGAGAAAGATGCACTCCGCGCCTCAGCTTCCAGTGCCTGGAAGGCTCCCGAGTGGGTCCTGCCCACAGGGCAGGTGTTTAGCGCTGCCTTTAGATGTTTAACACGGAGACTCACGGGAGGTGGTGAGAATCGGGCTGCTCCAGGAACAGCCTCCACCAGACTGTTTTAGCTGCTGACTGAAGCATCAGTCGTCTCTGTCTCTCCCCTTTGCCTGGGAGGAGTCCGGGCAGCCAGACCAGGCGAAGCTCCTTCTGTTGAAAGTCTGGAGGGAGGAAACCCCCATGGTGGGTTCAGTAAAACCTCTCTGTGAGTGAGTGAGGGCACTGCTTGGTGGTTTTGCTCTGACTCTGAACTGGCACACGCTAGAAGGTCAATGAGGGCAGATCTTTGCCATCACTTGGCAAAACGCGGGATGGTGTGCAGGTAATGCCTCAGTTTCCCCCATACCCATCCTAGGAGCAGGCAGACCTGAAGATCTGGAGCCGTGAGCTGAAAGCCAAGGAGGAGCAGCTGGCAAGGGACAGGGAGCTGCTGGATGAGGCCTGGTGGGAGCTGAGGCTAGAGAAGGAGAAGGTGAACAGGTCTGCACTGTGCATCCAGCAGCAGGAAGAGAAGATTAAAAGCATGACCAACGTAAGTGCAGCATCTGTGCTTGTAGTTCACAGCTGTACACAGGCTGGCAGCAAAACTAGGGTTTCACACCCCTCCTGAAGTTATGAATCCTAATCCTGTCCCAGGATGGGAATGAGGGGATGCACAAAGGAGCCCTGCCGCAGCGAGGTTCTCCATCCCCAGCCTTGCAGCTCTCATCCCAGAAGTATGATGAAGGGGAGCGAGCCTTGCGGGAAGCGTGCAGGATGGAGTCGGAGCAGCAGAGCAGGCTGCAGGTCATGCAGCAGCACTTGAAGCAGCAGGAACAGCATCTGCATGAGGCAAATACCCCCTCACCTGCCCATCTCGGCCTGGGGCCACCGTGCCAAAGACCTGAACCTTTGCCAAGAGCTTTTCTCTCTCCTTTCTCCTGGGGATGGGGCAGGACCAGCTGAGCATGGCTTACCAGAGGCAACAGCTCCAAAAGCTATGTGAGGAGCTGCCCAGCAGCCCCGCGATGCTGCCTACCGCAGAGCAGGACCTCAGTGCCCCTGTGAAAGGCCTTTCCACACTGTGTAAGGCTTCCTCTATGCTGCTGTGGGATGGGACAGGCTGGGGGGCAGCTGCACTGGGAGGCTCGTGGTGTCTCTAGGGGCTATTTTAGTTCCCAGTACGTAAACCTCAGCTGTGAGTTGGCCTCCCTGTCCTCAGAAAGAGCTCAGCCGAGCTCTCTGAACTGGGGCGGTACCAGGAGCACGAGGAGGGTGGGCAGCATGGGACAGGCAGCTGGGTTAAGGCCCATTTTCACTGGGAGGTTGGGGAGGACCCTGCTGCAGGGGCACGCAGGCAGCTGGAAAAGGGATGCTCTGATGTGTCCATCTGCATTTCCCCCAGCAGCAGCGGCACCGTACAGCAGGGGGGTTGTTCCAGGCTTTCCGCCTCCTCTCGGGACGCTCCCTCCGCACAACCTGGGGAGGAACAGGGAAACCCTGGCCATGACTGTCTCCACGGAGGTCTACGCCACCCTGGTGCTGCTGAAGTACAGGGCCCAGCGGGTGAGGAGATGGGGCTGGAAAGGCAGTGACACAACAGGACCTGCGCCACCGTGTAGGGGAAGTGATTCCCTGACTCCCATCTTTTGTTGATCCCTAAAGCGTTCCTCCACTCAGTAGGCTGCCTAGGAGATGGGTTAGCAGACACTGCCCTGAGAAACCAAAGGCACAGCAGAGGGAAGCAGTTGATCAGGAAGTCCTTTTAATCTTGCAGTCACGTCTGTGGAGTTCTTTGTGCCTCATTTTAATCTCAGTCCTAAAAGACCGAGTTACTTTTCTGCTAGGAAAGGAATGCTGGGAGGTCTTGAGCTGCCCCCTCCATCCAGAGTCTGGACCTTCTCACTTTGGGGCCGATGCAAACTCCAGGCTGTCCCTGAGTCACCTTTCCTGAGGAGAACCATTATACATTCTGAGGGCCTGAAAGGGTCAAAAGCAGAATGATGAAGCCAGAGGCCTTGAGAGCAGTGTTCTGTAGGGCCTGGAAGGGTCGATAACAGAACACTGTGCTGAGATCAAAAGCCGCTCCTCCTGGAAGGGAGGATGTGGACACAGAGGTTCTTGGCAATATAATGGGTTTCTCCCCATTCCAGGGCCCAAGCTAAATGTATACACTCCAGGAACACCTGCAGACTTAGTTAAGGATGTTATGTGAACTCTGGACAGACACGTAGACCCTTGTTTGTAGAACTTATAGAGCCTGCTTTCTCACGACAAGAATAGTAATAAAGTATGTAAACAGTGCATACAAGTACGATGTTATCTCAACCAGAAGAGTATAAAAACTCCGTCTGGAGAATAAAATGTTGCTACTCGCCACCAGAGCGGTAGTCCGTCTGTCGATTTAGGCGTCCCTGTGAGCTGGTCTCCGTCACTTTCCCTGCTGTGTGCGTTTGCAGATGGACGTTTAAGAGAGACAGACTCAGAGTACGTGCACTGGCTGCTGTGAGTACTGCGCGCCAGAGCTGCGTGCTGCTCAGCTCAGGTTCAGCCCAGGAGGAGCGGGCAGAGGCTCCTCCGACAGAGCTGGGAAGTTGTTGGCCAAGGCAGTTCTGTGGCTTTCTCTGGTGCTTCTGCTGTGAGCTGCTTTACTCCCGTGTTCTGGGTCCTGCTAACGGTGCAGCAGTGCCAGATGTTGCTGCTGTTTGGCATTAAAGCACTGGATAGGGTTTTTCTTCCAGGGAAAGCAGCCCTGCTGTCTGTCCCTTTGTCACACAGGGCGTAAGTCATGTCAAAACGTAGCACGGAGGGATTTGCAATCCCAGGTGAACCTGCAGGCCCCGGTGGAGGGGAATGGGTGGATGTACAGTGAAGTAACTTCTTTGTGTTCAGGACGAACATCCCAGGCAATGACATCACATCGGGTAGGGAGATCTGTCATTACTCGCCCCCTTTCCCAGCCATGGGAACTGGCCACCATCGCTTCATCTTCCTCCTCTTCAAGCAAGACCGCCTCGTAGATTTCGGCAAGGACCTTCGGCTGAAGCCATGGTAATTCAGGCTCGCACTGGGCAGTTTCACACTTGCTTGGCTTGTCACTGCTGTAGGACAGCAGTTCCTTTTAATCTGCAAGGTTGTTCAGGACCACTTTGAGTTCGCATGTTGCTTGAAGCCACAATCCCAGCCCTGCAAGCGCTACCGAGTCCTGCTGCTTTAAACCAGGCTGTTAAGAGTGCTTTGCCCTGCCTGAGGCAGGGATGTGCACACAGCTGGAGGGGCTGGGGGATTTTCTTTTGCGGACTTCCTTTTCCACCTCTGTTGTATAGACTCTGGGATGATGTGGGAAATAGTTGCCCACCAGGGTGCTGCAGGACAAGAGGTTCACCTCAGCTCTTGTGTTTGCATCCATTTCCAGCCACAGCCTCAAGATGCGAACGTTTAGCACATTTGACTTCTACAGAAAGCATGAGGGTGTAATGACTCCAGCAGGGCTGGCGTTTTTCCAGTGTCAGTGGGACAGCTCTGTTACCTGGGTCTTCCATCAGCTGCTCAGTAAGAAATGTGCGGGGATGCTGGACGGGCCCATAACGCGCAGGGGCAGTGAACTGAACTGCGGCTGGAGGCTCGTGCCCAGTCCTGGCACTTGTCTAGGATCTGTTGCAGCACAGCACGGGTAATTCGTGAGCCGTCCTCCACCAGACTCTTCAGCAGTCTGAGGAAACAACCTCTAAAAGGCGATTTGGAATGAGCCTTTTAAAATGTTAAAAGAATGTTAAAATGTTAAAGAGAAGCCTTCAGCCTGGCGTGCTTGACCAACTGTGGCTTGAGGGCCCTCACTGGTGAAGGAAAGGGCGTTTGGACCCGAGACGTGTTGCTAACGCTCTGTATCACCCCCTGCAGATATGAGGGGGCCTATGTTTGAATTCGTGCGGCCGCCTGTTTACCATCCTCCACAGCTGAAGTTTCCAGGCCACCAGCTGCTGAGGTACCTGGGCAGATACCGAGACAGCGAGGAGCCCACCTACGGCATTTCCTAGGGGCATGGCCCCCTCCCAAGGGGATGATGGCCGGGCAGATGGGGCTGCCGGCTTCCCTGCATTCAGGCAGCTCTGGAGCCACCTATGCCTCCATAAGGAGATGGCAAAGTCAGCCCCTCGGCTCTAATTGCCCTGTGTTGACAGGCATTGGCTGTGCTGGCAGCCGTGTTGTGGGCAAAGGGCTCCTTGAAGAGGACATTCACAGGTGAAAGCAGGCTGAAATCTTGCTGCTGCTGCTGTGGCAGAACTGATCAGGAAGGGAGGCAGGGTTGAGTCCCCAGAGGTGCCCAGGAGATTCCCTCCCCTTTTCCTACCCATCCCGCATCCCATGACACAAGCACACGCGGAGGACGGGAAGGGCAGGAGGTGCGAGAGCGCACATAGGGGACCCCCTCCACACCAAATCCCCACAGGCGCCAGGACAGCCCCACACAGGTGGGTGCATTGCTCTGTGCAACCCCTGGGAGCTTTGCAGCAGCCAAAGAGTACCCCCCATGTTCAGCGTTGGGCCGCTCGCTCCAAGGAGGACATGGAGGGGCTGGAGTGTGTCCGGAAAAGGGAACAGAGCTGGGGAAGGGGCTGAAGCCCCAGGGTTCTGGGAGCAGCTTTGGGACCTGGGGCTGTTTAACCTTGAGAAGGGGCGGCTGAGGGGAGACCTCATCGCTCTCTGCAGCTCCCGCAAAGGAGATTGTAGTAGGTGCAGGGCTCTTCTGCCAAGTAAGAATGTACACAGGATGAGAGGAAATGGCCTCAAGTTGCACCGGGGAGGATTAGGCTGGATATGGGGAACAATTTCTTTATTGAAAGAATGAAGAAGCAGAGGTAGAGGCTGCCCAGGGAGGTGTGGAGTCCCCATCCCGGAGGTGTTCAGACAGCGTGTAGATCATGGGACCGTGGAATCATTAAGGTTGGAAAGACCTCTAAGACCATCTGGTCCGACCCTCAACACAACACCACCGTGCCACAGAGAGGTGGTTCTTCAGGATGTGGTTTAGTCAGCACGGTAGTGGGGCCGATAGTTGTGCTGGATGAGCTTAGAGGTCTTTAATGACTCTGTGATTCTATGATTCCATGACCTCTGTCCCTGCAGGCACCTCCAGCGCCTCTGCCTGGCTCAGAGGCCCCAGAAACACAGCGCTTCCAGAATGCGCCAGGCTCTTGACTGCTGCCTTGGATGGCTCACGATGACGATGGTCTGTGTAGCCAGGGAACGGACTGCGATGTCGCTGTCTTCTGTCATGGGCTCAAGGACTGTGGTGGAAACAAACAGAGCTGAGATGAAGCCCCGTGTCTACAGAGAGCCCCGAGCATCCCCTCCAGACCCCACCAGCCCCAACCAGGAGAGAGCTGCTGTGCAGGAATGCCCCAACTGCCCCAGACACGTTTCCTGGAGCAGGACCAGGCAAGGTGGCGCCCTGCTCAGTCACTGTCTCGTGTCCCACCACCCCTGGCTAACCCAACCCTGCGCCTCCTCACCGCAGCAGATCCTTGACGTCTTCTCTGGGCTTTGGCTCCTCAGGTGTTGTGCAGCAAGCCCTAGGAACAGAGCTCCATCAGATCCCTTTGCTCCCCAGTGCCGTGGTGGGAACTGGGGCCAGGGTGTCCCAAAAGAGAGACCCAGGGGTGGTGGCTCACCGATGAACCTCATGGCTGCCAAGCGCAAGTCTTTCTGAGCATCCTTCAGGTATGGCACACTCTGATCTAAGTATTCCTCAGCCTTGCTCCTGTGCTCTGCCAGCTGGAGAGAACACAAGGGTATGGGAACAGAATCCTGGAACGGCTTGGGCTGGAAGGGGCCTCCAATCCCATGCAGTTCCACCCCCCTGCCATGGACAGGATCCTCCCACTGGATCAGGGGCCTGTGGGCTCCAGCCTGGAGCAGGGCAGGCGAGACCCACACCCCAGACACATGGGGCAGCCCTTGTCCAACCTTTAGGGGATGTC
Source organism: Cuculus canorus (assembly GCF_017976375.1). NCBI lineage: Eukaryota > Metazoa > Chordata > Aves > Cuculiformes > Cuculidae > Cuculus > Cuculus canorus. The sequence goes on from NC_071429.1 coordinate 194,978, forward strand.
CTCACCAAGCATTCCGCAATAGCCCATGTCTGCTGCGTCTGGATGAGATGTTTGAGCTGCGCCCATCTGAGGAACTCTGCTGCAGCCAGGAGCGCTTCCTCGGATGCCTGTGGAGCAGTAGAAGCTGGGAGATGGCACCACAACCACGTGTCCCCCTCCTCTTGACTTTGTTCCGGTGGCCTTAGGAAGCTGGGACGTGCCCTGACCCAAATGCCTTGGAGTCTCTTCCCTCCATACCTTGGCCACCCTCTCTGTTTCGTCGTTCAAATGAAAGAAGAGCGGGAGAAGGGCCATTCGCACATAGTTCTTCATCTGTTTCTTGTTTCTGCACACCACGCTCTTCATCTGGTCTCTGAAGAGGATGATGGAGATCTCTCTCACCTTCCAGGACTCCTGGTAGGGAGAAGGACAGCAGGACTTCAGCACCAGTAGCTCTCTACCCAAAGCGAAGCACGGAATGATAGCATGTCCTCAGCTGGAAGAGACCCACAAGGGTCATCGAGCCCAATTCCTGTTCCTGCACAGGACAACCTCAAAATCATAAAATCATAGAATTCTTTGGGCTGGTGGGGAACTCAAAGCCCATCCAGTTCCAACTGCCTGCCACAGGCAGGGACACCTCCCGCTGGATCAGGTTGCTCAAAGCCAACGTGACCTTGAACCTCTCCATGGATGGGGCAGCCGTGACTGCTCTGGGCAATCTGGCCCAGGGCCACCCCACACTCACAGGAAAACATTTCTTCCCCGGATCTCATCTCAGCCTCCCACAGGAGCCTGGGGGACAAGAAGCTCCTGCCTCAGGTGCGTCTGGCATATTTGAGCTGCAGGACCAGGCTCCATCATCATCCTTACATGATTAAAGACAGGCAGGAGCTTTTCTGTCAGCTGCACAGCAAGAGGTCTCACTTCGTTCTTCAGGTAACCCATCACTCTAAAAATGGCCTGCAGGGCCTTCAACACGATGTCGCTATTGCCATCATTGATGACTTCCATCACGTATGGGAGGAGGCCCAGCATTTTTCGTGCCTGTATGAAAAAGGTAACAAAATCATGGAACGGTTTGTGTTTGAAAAGACCTTTACAGGTCATCCAGTTCAAGCCCCTGCAGGAGCAGGGATGCCTTTAAACCAGATCCGGTTTCTCCAAGCCCCATCCAATCTTCTTATCCCACAGCACCCCAAGTCCTTCTCCCCAAGGCTGCTCCCCATTCATTCTCCACCAAGCCTGTGCTTGTGCCTGCGATTCCACATCCACCAAACAGTCCCCCCATCAAACCACCATCTCTCTCTCTCCAGTTCATAGAAAAGGATGTGATGGGGACTATCTCAAAGGCTTTACACGAGTCCAGGTAGATGACATCCATTGCATTTCCTGTATCCACTGATGTGGTCAACCCATCACACAAGGTCACAGGGTTGGTCAGGCAGGACTTAATATTGGGGAAGTCATGTTGGGTATTTCCAATCACCTCCATGTGCTTTAGCAAAGCTTCTAGGAGGACCTGTTCCACGACCTTCCCAGGCACAGAGATCAGGAGGAAAGGTCCATGCCTGGAAACCCCTCAGGCAGCTCCCAGCCCCCATCGAGGCAAGGAGAGTGTTTGGAGCTCTCACTCCACCTCTTGAATCCCACTGTCCCCATTGTCCCAGCCTCTGCTTGCCAATGTGGCTCCCCTTGCCGATGTCATGCTCACCATCTTGGCTCTATCCAACAGTGTCAGAAGGGCCCTGAGCACCAGCGAGAGCATCACTGGGTTCGAGTGCTTCAGAATCCTCCAGATATTGTACTTTGCCACAATATCCTCATTGTCACAATCCTCGAAGGCCAGCATCTGGAAGAAAGGCAGCAGTGAGTGACGTGGCACTGTGAAGCTCCTGGTTCCACCAGAAACTGAAGATGAGGGCACTTGGGCTTTTCCTGATAACTCACCGCCAAGAGAAGGATGCAGGAGTCCTCAGGGAGGGCATCACAGTCCTTCTCCTGTTTGTCCTGCAGGAGCAGGGACAGCCTCTTCAAAAGCTCCTCCAGTGTCTCGGGCATGGAGAACATGAGCTCCCAGAGTGGCAGGGCAGACCTGCAAGGCAGAGCGGTCCATCAGCTGGGCGGCCTCAGCCACCGCAGCCCAGCCTGGGTCAGCCCTGCAGGACATGGACCTTGCCCTCGGCTGGGCTGGGCTGGGCAGCAGGAGAGGAGCAAGGAGGTGTTTGTTATTGGGCTGGGAGGAGCATGGAGAATCATGGAATGTCCTGAGTGTGAAGGGGATGCACAAGGACCAAGTCCAACTCCTGTCCCTGCATAGGATAATCGCACGATTCACACCGAGTGGCTGAGGGTGTTGGCCAAAGGCTTCTTGACTGTTATCAGGTTTGGTGTCATGACTGCTTCCCTGGGAATTTGTTCCAGTGCTGTGCTCCCTTGCTCTCTGGGGGAAGAAATTTTCCCAACATGGGGCTTGAAAGCATGCTGGGAAGGAGCGCCTTGCTCCCCGGGTGGCCCTGCAGCTTTAGAGTGACACAATCATGGAATGGTTTGGGCTTCAGGGGGTTTCAGCCCATCCAGTTCCATCCCCTTCCATGGGCAGGGACACCTCCCACTGGATCACGGTGCTCCAAGGCCCATCTATCCTGGCCTCCAAGGATGGGGCAGCCACCACTGCTCTGGGCAACCTGGGCCAAGGCCTCCTCACCCTCACAGGAAAACATTTCTTCCTAAGGTCTCACCTCAGTCTCCCCTCTATAAGATCAAAGCCTTTCCTCTCATCATCTCCCTGATCAAGAGGCCCTCCCAGGTTTCTTGGAGCCCATTTCAGGACTGGAAGATGCTCTAAGTTCTCCCTGGAGCCTTCTTTCCTCCAGGATGAACAACCCCAGCTCTCTCTGCCTGTCCATTTTTGGGAGGTGCTCCAGCCTTTGCATCATCCTTTAGCCTCTGGAGATTCTTGGCTCTGTCATCCAGAGAGTCTCCAGGTCCCTGTCTCCACAGGAATCAACCCTCAAGGCTGTTGGAGCTGGTACCTGTCAGTTGGTGGAAACCTCCTCCACAAAGTCGTGGCGACTTCTGTGGGGTAGTGCTTGGTCATGCAGAAAAGCAGCGACCCCACAATCTCCCGGTCTGACCTTGAGTTGAGGTGTTCCAGGCTTTCATAGATGTACGTCATGATGTTTGGTATCTGGAAGACGGACCCAAGTGAGGATGTTGCTCATCCCTGGAGCCTCAGCTGCCCTTTCCCTCCCTCCCTGCCCTAGTGAGGTGGCTTCAAGTACCTGAGAGCCCTGGATTTGGGAGGGATAGAGGGAGGAGCAGGGATTGGCAGGGCTCAAGGGCAGGGCAACCTTGCCGTGGGCCACCTACCTCCGCCCGCCAGAAGGCAGGTTTGCGCAGGAACACATTCCACATGAGTCTTATCACCTCCTTCTGAAAGACACGGGAGTTTCCCATTGCCTCAATGGCCACCAGGATGTCTTCTGTGTTCTCAGGCAGTCGGAGATACCGTGCAAGTACCTATGGAGGAAGGAAGGGAGGGTAGAGATGTCCTAGCGGGAGCCGTGGTTGTGCTGCGTGGCTGGACAGCACAAGCAGCCCTGGCAAGAGGTACCCGGCAGTGCCCGCAGCGGAGCCGGCAGCAGGGGCTGCAGTTGCTTCCCAGGGGAGGAGGAGAAGGGATTCCCAGGGTGAGGGAAGAAGTTTGGGCTCACGGGCACCGTGTGCTGGCCCTCGAGTGAGCCAGGGCTGTCTGGTGGCCTGGGGGCTGGAGCAGCTGTGGGGACCCTGGAGTGCAGCCCTCACATCGTCCCTGCTTGGGGACAGCAGGAACCCTCTAAGAAGGGATAGCGAGGCCCTGCCAGCCCTATGATCTATAGAATCCTGGAATGGTTTAGGTTGGAAGGGACATCAAATCCATCCAGTTCCAGTCCGCTGGCATGGGCTGGGACCCTTTCCACTGGATCAGAGTGCTCCAAGACCCATCCAGCCTGGCCTTGAGCACCCCCAGGAATGGGGCAGCCATGATTTGTCTGGTCAGCCTGTGCCAAGGCCTCCCCACCCTCACAGGAAAATAGTGCAGGGCTCCAGGTTGGGTCTCACCAGAGTGGAGCAGAGGGGCAGAATCTCCTCCCTGGCCTTGCTTGTCCACAGCACAGGACACGGTTCTACTATCTGGGCTGCAAGCGCACATTGCTGGTTCATGTGGAACTTCTCATTTCCCAGCACCCCAGGTTCTTCTCCTCAGGGCTGCTCTCAATCCATTCATCTCCCAGCCTGGGATTGTCCCGTCCCAGGCATAGGACCTTGCACTTGGCCTTGTTGAACCTTATGACGTTCACACAGCCCCACTCTCTAGTCTGTCCAGGTCCCACTGGATAACATCCCATCCCTCAGGGGTGTCACCTGTACCACACTGCTTGGTGTCATCAGCAAACTCTCTGAGTGTGCCCCTGATCGCACAGTCGTTAATGAAGATATTAAACAGTGTTGAATCCAGTATGTGCCACTGAGGGACACCAAACATCATTCATCTCCATTTGGACATTGAGCCATTGAACAGGACCTTGTGGATGCAGCCATCAACCAATTCCTCATCCGTCAAACAGTCCACCCATCAAAGCACCATCTCTCTCTCTCCAGTTCAGAGAGAAGGAGGGACTGTCTCAAAGGCTCTACACAAGTCCAGGCAGATGATGTTCATTGCATTTACTGTGTCCACTGATGTGGCCACTCCATCCTACAAGGCCACTGGGTTGGTAAGGCAGGACTTGACATTGGAGAAGCCTTGTTGGCTCCAATCACCTGCTGGTGTTTAGCAGAGCTTTAGGTGGAGCAGTTCCACGATCTTCCCAGGCACAGTGGTCGGGCTGAAAGGTCCATGCCTGGAAAGCCTCCAGGCAGTCGCCACATCCCACCGGGGCAAGGAGAGTGTTTAGAGCTCTCACTCCACCTCTTGAATCCCACTGCCTGCACTGCCCCAGCCCCTGCTTGCCAATGTGTCTCCCCGTGCATATGCCCTGCTCACCATCTCGGCTCTCTCCGACAGCTTCAGAAGGGCCCTGAGCAACAGCGAGAGCATCACTGGGTTCGAGTGCTTCAGGCTCCACCAGATGCTGTACGTTGCTGCAATAGCCTCATTTTCCCAGTCCTTGAAGGCCAGCACCTAGAAGAAAGGCAGCAGTGGGTGACCTGGCACCGTGAAGCTCCTGGTTCCACCAGAAGCTGAGGACGAGGGCACTTGGGCTTTTCCTGATAACTCACTGCCAAGAGAAGGATGTAGGAGTCCTCAGGGAGGGCATCACAGTCCTTCTCCTGTCTGTCCTGCAGGAGCAGGGACACACCCTTCAAAAGCTCCTCCAGTGTCTCGGGCATGGAGAATATGAGCTCCCAGAGTGGCAGGACAGACCTGCAAGGCAGAGTAGGTCCATCAGCTGGGTGGCATCAGCAACCACAGCCTCTTGTCCTATTACTTCCCCTCTAAATCCTTCATCAACTTTAAGGGTGTCAGCTCTGGGCTGGCTTTGCCAGCTTTGTCTTCTGCAGGGCTTTTGTGGGGCTGGAAATTGTGGTGGGAAGGAGCGCCCTGCTCCCTGGGGCGGCCTGCTGTTTCAGAGTGACAGAATCATGGAATGGTTTGGGCTTCAAGGGGTTTCAGCCAATCCAGTTCCAACCCCTTCCATGGGCAGGGACACCTCCCACTGGATCACGGTGCTCCAAGGCCCATCTATCCTGGCCTCCAAGGATGGGGCAGCCACCACTGCTCTGGGCAACCTGGGCCAAGGCCTCCTCACCCTCACAGGAAAACATTTCTTCCTAAGGCCTCACGTTGGTCTCCCCTCTTTAAGATCAAAACGTTTCGCCTCTTCATCTCCCTGCACTCGCTGATCAAGAGGCCCTCCCAGCTTTCCTGGAGTCCCTTTCAGGTTGGAAGGCGCTCTAAGTTCTCTCCGGAGCCTTCCCTGCTCCGGGCTGAACAACCCCAGCTCTCTCCGCCTGTCTGTGTACAGGAGGTGCTCCAGCCTTCGGATCATCCTCGTGGCCTCCTCTGGACATTCCTGGCTCTGTCATCCAGAGAGTCTCTGGGTCCCTCTCCCCACAGGGATCAACCCTCAAGGCTGTTGGAGCTGGTACCTGTCAGTCAGTGGAAACATCTTCACTAACATCATGGCCACTTCCTTGGGGTAGTGTTTGGTCATCAGGAAGAGAAGCGAGTTCACAATCTCTGGCGCTGGCGCTGTGTTGAGGTGTCCCATATTTACATAGATGCAGGTGATGACCTCGTGCACCTGCGGGGGACACAAGTGAGGATGGTTCTGCCCTTGGAGCCTCAGCTGCCCTTTCCCTCCCTCCCTGCCCTATTCAGGTGGCTTCAAGTAACCGAGAGCCCTGCATTTGGGATGTATGGAGGGAGGAACGGGGTCTGGCTTGGTTCAAGGGCAGGGCAACCTTCCATGGGCCACCTACCTCCACCAGCCAGAAGGCAGGGGCTTTTGTGATGACATTCTGCATGAGTCTTGCTCCCTCCCTCTGAAAGGGGCATAAATCTGTCATCGCCTCGATGGCCATGAGGACGACATGTGTCTTCTTTTCTGGTGGGAGATACTGTGCAAGTACCTATTGGGGAAGAGACAGAGGGTAGAGATGTCCCAGCGTGAGCCGTGTTGTGCTGCGTGGCTGGACAGCACAAGCAGCCCTGGCGAGAGGCACCCGGCAGCGCCCGCAGCGGAGCCGGCAGCAGGGGCTGCAGTCATTGACCCGGGGGAGAAGGAGAAGAGGGTCCCAGGGGGAGGGAAGAAGGTTGGGCTCACGGGCACCGTGTGCTGGCCCTTGATCGAGCCAAGGCTGTCTGGTGGGCTGCGGCCTGGAGCTGCTGCAGGGACCCTGGAGTGCAGCCCTCACATCGTCCCTGCTCGGGGACAGCAGGATCCCTCTAAGCAGCGACAGTGAGGCCATGCCAGCCCAATGATCCATAGAATCCTGGAATGGTTTGCGTTAGAAGGGACCTCAAACCCATCCAGTGCCACACTGTTGCCATAGGCAGGGACACCTCCCACTGGATCATGGTGCTCCAAGACTCATCCAGCCTGGCCTTGAGCACCTCCTGGAATGGGGCAGCCATGATTTCTTTGGGTCACCTGCGCCAAGGTCTCTCCAAGCTCACAGGAAAACTGAGCACAGGGCTCCAGCTGGGCTCTCAGCAGAGTGGAGCAGAGGGGTAGAATCCCCTCCCTGGCCCAGCTTGTCCCACTGCTTTGGATGCAGCCCAGGGCACCAAGCACCAAAGCACCCCAAGTCCTTCTCCTAAAGGCTGCTCACAATCCATTCTCCACCAAGAATGTATTGTGCCTGCGATTCCTCATCCACCAAACAGCGCACCCATCAACGCCACATCTGTCTCTCTCCAATTCAGAGGGAAGGATGTAGTGGATGGACTGTCTCAAAGGCTTTACACAAGTCCAAGTAAATGAATTCCATTGCATTTCCTGTATGCACTGTTATGGTCAGTCCATCACACAAGGCCGCTGGGTTGGTCAGGCAGGACTTGACATTGGAGAAGCCGTGTTGGGTGTCTCCAATCACTTCCATGTGCTTTAGCAAAGCTTCTAGGAGGACCTGTTCCATGACCTTCCCAGGCACAGAGATGAGGCTGACAGGTTCACGCCTGGAAGCTCCCCAGGCCTCACCAGGACAAGGAGAGCGTTTGGAGCTCTGACTCCACCCCTTGAATGCCACTGTCGTGGGCCATGGCTGCAATGTGGCTCCCCTTGCTGACGCCCTGCTCACCATCTCAGCTCTCTTCGACAGCCTCAGGAGGGCTCTGAACACCAGCGAGAGTGTCACCAGGCTTGAGTGCCTCAGAATCCTCCAGATGTTGTATTTTGTCCCAAAATTCTCATTCTTCCAATCCTTGCAGGCCAGCATCTGGAAGAAAGGCAGCAGTGAGTGACCCGGCACTGTGAAGCTCCTGGTTCCACCAGAAGCTGAGAACAAAGGCACCTGGGGCTTTTCCTGATAACTCACCGCCAAGAGAAGGATGCAGGAGTCCTCAGGGAGGCCATCACAGTCCTCCTCCTGTCCGTCCTGAAGGAGCAGGAACATCTTCTTCAAAATAATCTCCAGTGTATCGGGCATGGAGAACATGAGCTCCCAGAGTGGCAGGACAGACCTGCAAGGCAGAGCAGGTCCATCAGCAGGGTGGCCTTGGCCACTGCAACCCTACCTGGGCTGGGTCAGCCTTGCAGGATTTGGACGTTGCCCTTAGCTGGGCTGCGCTGGGCAGCAGGAGAGGAGCAAGGAGGTGTTCGTTGTTGGGCTGGGAGAAGCATGGAGAATCACGGAGTCTCCCATCCTCGTGGCCTCCTCTGGACATTCTTGGCTCTGGCTCCTGGAGAGTCTCTGGGTCCCTCTCCCTGCAGGAACCAACCCTCAAGGCTCCTGGAGCTGGTACCTGTGCTTTGGTGGAAATATCCTCCACAACATTGTGGCGACTTCGTTGGGGTAGTGCTTGGTCATCAGGAATAGCAGTGACTCCACAAACTCCTGGGCTGACTCTGTGTTGAGGTGATCCATATTTTCATGGATGCAGGTCATGATCTTTGGTACCTGAAGGGGACCCAAGTGAAGATGGTTCTGCCCCTGGAGCCTCAGCTGCCCTTTCCATCCCTCTACTATATTCAGGTAGCCGAGATCCCTGGATCTGGGAGGGATGGAGCGAGGAACAGGGTCTGGCAGGACTCAGGGGTAGGACAACCTTGCGATGGGGCACCTACCTCCGCCAGCCAGAGGGCAGGGTCGTGCATGATCGCATCCTGCATGAGTGTTGTTGCCTCTGTCTGAGAGGGGCTTGAGTGTGTCATTGCCTCAATGGCCATGAGGATGACATCTGTCTTTGCTGTTTGGAGATGCCGTGCAAGTACCTACGGAGGAAGTGTGCAGGTCATGTGACACGGATCAGACACGCTTAGGTCATGTGAGACCTGGTGGACTTCCCTGGGTCATGTGATACGGCCTGAACATGCTTAGGTCACGTGACACCACCCCCCCCCCATTGGAACTGCTTGTGTCACATGACCACACTCCTCTATTCCCTTCCCCTCCCCCCGGGAAATTGGGTGTGACTGGGAGGAGATTGGAAGGGACTGGGATGGGATTTGGGGGACCCTGAGGGGATTGGTGGAACTGGGAGGGGATTGGGAGGGGATTGGAGGTGACTGGGAGGGGATTGGGAAGGACTGGGAGGGTATTGGAGGGACTGGGAGGGGACTGGGAGGGGATTGGGAAGGACTGGGTGGGGATTGGGAAGGACTGGGAGGGACTGGAAGCGCTACAAAGGCCAGGAGGGCCTGGTTTCTGTCTTGGTTTCCAGACTGGGAATACAGGTCCTGCACTAGTGCCTTACTGGTCTGGATTGGGAGGGACTGGGACTCCCCCCGCAACTGCCTTTAATGCCCCCCCCCCCAAGGCAGTAAAGTCCAAGCCTGTGTTCCCAGTAAAGCCCAGTATGGCGCAGTGCCCTCCCAGTGCTGCCACTAGGAGCCCTAGTCCCATGCTGTTGCCATAGTGGTCCGTACTGGTGCCTTACAGGTCTGTACTGGGAGCCCTAGTGTCCATCCTGGTGTCCATCCTGCGAGCACTGGGCCCCCGCTGGTCCCCTACTAGTCTGTACTGGTGCCAAACTGGGAACACCGGGTGTGCTGGTGTCCATAATGGGACCACTGGTGTCCATACTGATGTCTTTCTGGGCTGTACTGGAGCCATACTGGGAGTGCTGGTGTGCCTGGTGTCCATACTGGTCCGTACTGGTGCTGTACTGGGAGCTCCGGTGTCCATCCTGGTGTCCATGCTGGCAGCACTGCTCCCATCCTGGTCCCATACTAGTGTCTTACTGGTCCACACTGGTGCCACACTTAGAGCACTGTTGTGCATACTGGTGTGACTTGTGTTTGTACTGGGGGCTCAGATCCCATCCTGGTCCCACATTGATGCTTTACTGGTCCATACTGGTGCCGTACTGGGAGTACTGGTTCCACACTGGTACCTTACTGCTGCCACACTGGGAGCACTGTGAGGGCACTGGGACATATTGGGAGGGCATTGGGATGAACTGGGAGTCACTGGGAGGGCACTGGGATGAACTGGGAATCACTGGGAGGCACTAAGAGGGCACTGGGATGCACTGGGAGTTACTGGGACACACTGGGAGGCACTGAGAGTCATTGGGATGCACTGAGAGGGCACTGGGATGCACTGGGAGTCACTGGGAGGCCCGGTCCCAGACTGGTGTCTTACTGGTCCATACTGGTGCTGTGCTGGGAGGACTGGTCCCACACTCGTACCTCACTGGTGCCATACTGGGAGCACTGGGAGCCTTGGTGCCCATACTGGTGTGCCTTGTGTCCATACTGGGAGCACTGGTCCCACACTGGTACCTTACTGCTGCCATACTGGGAGCACTGGGAGGGCGCTGAGACATACTGGGAGTCACTGGGACATGCTGGGAGGGCACCGTGACACACTGGGATGCATTTCCCCCCAAATTTCCTGGTTTCCCCCACAAATTTTACATTTTCCCCTCAAAATTCACATTTTCCCACCCATTTTCTCCTCAAAATTCCCCTTTTCTCCCAAATAACCTGGTTTTCTCCCCAAATTTCCCATTTCCCCCAGAAAAATTCCCATTTTCTCCCCAAATTTCTTGTTTCCCCACAAATCTTCCATTTTCCTTCAAAATTAACATTTTTGTCCACAAATTCCCAATTTTTCACTCAAAATTTGACTATTTTGCCCCAAATTTCTATTTTTCACAACGATGTCCCCATTTTCTCCTCAAATTCCACATTTCCTCCCACATGTCCCATTTTCTATGAAAAATAACCAGTCCCAACCGACACCGGTCCCAACCGACACCAGTCCCAACCGACACCGGTCCCAACCGACACCGGCCCCAACTGACACCGGCCCCAACCGACACCGGTCCCAACCGACACCAGTCCCAACCGACACCGGTCCCAACCGACACCGGCCCCAACCGACACCAGTCCCAACCGACACCAGTCCCAACCGACACCAGTCCCAACCGACACCGGCCCCAACCGACACCAGTCCCAACCGACACCGGCCCCAACCGACACCGGCCCCAACCGACACCGGCCCCAACCGATACCAGTCCCAACCGACACCGGCCCCAACCGACACCAGTCCCAACCGACACCGGCCCCAACTGACACCAGTCCCAACCGACACCAGTCCCAACCGACACCAGTCCCAACCGACACCGGCCCCAACCGACACCAGTCCCAACCGACACCAGTCCCAACCGACACCAGTCCCAACCGACACCAGTCCCAACCGACACCAGTCCCAACCGACACTGGCCCCAACTGACACCAGTCCCAACCGACACCAGTCCCAACTGACACCAGTCCCAACCGACACTGGCCCCAACTGACACCAGTCCCAACCGACACCGGCCCCAACCGACACCAGTCCCAACCGACACTGGCCCCAACTGACACCGGCCCCAACCGACACCGGCCCCAACTGACACCAGCCCCAGCCGACACCAGTCCCAACTGACACCAGTCCCAACCGACACCAGTCCCAACTGACACCAGTCTCAACCAACACTGGCCCCAACTGACACCGGCCCCAGCCCAAACGCCTCACAACTGCAGGGCTGCCCCCACGCCCCATCACTGTGCCTGTGCATTCTCCCACAGTGGGGGCTCTTCTCCCACGGAGCCACCTTCCCAGCCGGATTCACGACGTGGTGCCAAGGGCTGCCCCATCCCAGGCACACGGCAGGCAGGGATGACAGCGGGGCTGCCCCCGGCTCTGCCAGGCTCCAAACCCTGGCCCGGGTCTCTGCACAAGAGTGCAGGCGGCCAAATCAGCCTTTCCAGCCCTGGTGGAAGTGCCACTGCCAGCACCGGCTCTGTGGTTCCCAACTTGCCTTTGGCCCCAGCTCACCTTTGGATCCCGTTCCCATTCATGCTGGCACCATCATCCCAATCTCATCCCCCTCTCAGGCGGGGCGGAGCCCTTCCCGGTGCTCCGTGTGCAGCAGCTGCCAGAGGAAAGCTGGGACATGAGGAGGGGGTACCTGAGGGGTGTCCCACCACTCCCATTGGCTGTCCCAGGCCCCTCACACCAGTGCCGTGAGTGCAGCTCTGCAGCCAGCGTCTCTGGCACTGCATAGTCCCGCTTGCAGAGCCGTGTGGGTGGGAAGATCCCCCCTGCCCAGTAGAGCTTGGTGCCAGCCCTGCTGCACACCAGGCAGAGGGACACACAGGATGCAGGACCGGGAGCCATCCCACCCAGCCCGGTGTCCCCCTGCCCTGCGGCGAGGTCCCCAGGGCACCTTCCTGGCAGGGGGGAAATGAGAGGAGTTGGTGAGGCCACAGGGCATGCAAACACCTCCCAGCACATCAAGAAATTAGAAGGTTTGGATGGGAAAAGGTAGAAACTCAATCCAGGCCACGTTGGCCACAGAGCTGACAGCTTCTTCCATTGTGGCATCTCTGTGGCACCAGGCACCAAAACTTCCTCTTGGTGGAGGACACCTTCTTCTTGGCAGCATCTCGGAGAAAGGGTCCCGGCTGATTGCTGCCCTGGCAGGAGGGAACGAGGGCTCAGATCCGCTCTACAGCCAGGGGAAACTGTAGAGTTGTTTTTCTCCTTCCTGGCAGGGCGTGGGGCGAGCACCTTTGTGCCCCTGGCAAGCCTGTTCCCTCCAGACCTTGCAGGGTGTCCTGGGAAGCACAGACCCCTCAAGCCCCACAGATGGGTCCCTGCTGTGCCCCTGCCCCTAGAAGGAGGCTTTGCTGAGGGATCCGGACAGGCTGGATCCATGGGATGAGGCCAATGGGGTGAGGCTCCACACAGCCGAGTGCCGAGTCCTACACTTGGGACACAACAACCCCAGGCAGCGCTACAGGCTTGGGAAGAGTGGCTGGAAAGCTGCCTGGTGGGGAAGGACCTGACTTTTTAAAGCTATCCCAGACCCGAAGGCTTCTCCTGGTGCCTGCGTTGTCTGTGACTGCAGTTTCCCATCTCTGAGAGAAGAGGTATTTGGCTGCTGGTTTGTAGCACTGACTGTCAGATTAAAACAGACTTTGTAATCACGGAAGAGAACTGGACAGGGATAAGCAAAGGCTTGCAGGCAACTGCAAAGAAGAGATGGGGCAGCCTGTAATATTCCTGCCAGGATCAGGATCTAAAGTTAAAAGATGTTTCTATTGGAAGAGCTGAGTCCACTGGGAGCGTCAGTCTCCAGAATTCCAAACCCTTCAATTTAAACACAGATCAACCCTAATATTTCTTTCTGCTCCTCTCTAAAAGAGTTTCTCTGGTCTCTTTCTTTGGTTGGGTTTTAATCTTTGATAGGTGACCAGCTCCTTCCCATGAAACCACTCACAAACCTGATTCCTATTGGCCTTCTTGGCCTTCTTGGCCACCTGGGCACACAATGCTGTGGGTCCCTGTGGAGCGGGATGCTTTTCCTGGCTTTGGGCAGCACAGCGAGGGTTTCGGGCAGCAAGGCTGGCAGCCAGGGGTGTGTGAGCAGCTCCTCCCGAGCACAGAGACGGCTCCAGGAGCAGGGCTGCTGGTCAGCCACATCGGCCTCAGGACCAGCAGGGATCAAGGGGGTTGAAATGATGTGTGATGGCTCTGCCAGGGATGCTGGAATGCCCCGAGTGCTACAGGGGGGATTTCTGATCTGTAGCAGCAGATCTAATCATTGGGGAAGACCGATCCTCCCCAGGTGGCATCTTCTGCTGACTCTGCGTCACTCTGTCACTGGCATTTTGGGGCCATGACTGGAGGGACCCACAGGACATGTGATGAGAATTCCATTCACAATTTAATCAACCCGTCTTTGTAGTTTGAATGTGCGCTATCTTGGTTCGTAGCTATCAAAATGATAAATTCACACAATATTCTTGAATGGGATGGGGCAGTGGGGTGTTCCTGGACACTCGACTCTTGTTCCTGCTGAAGTAACACAAACAAAAGGACAGCCCAGTCCTGGAAAGCAGGATTTGTCTTCTGGGAATCTCAGAGCTGTCCCTGAAGGAGAAAGGATACCCCTGTAATTCTGTACTTTGCATCCTCTCACCTCAGTTAGGAAGGCTGTGAAATTTTTATGGGCGTGTGAGCCCTGGCCAGTGGTGCCCACTCTGTTCTGGGTGTGAGTTGAGTTTTCTGCTCTCAGCCAGCCCCAACTTCGCCTCCTGGGGTGGCCGTGGTTCCTTCCCAGGGCCGGATCCAGCTTGCCGGTAGTGATGCTGGTGCTGGGCAATGATGGTGATGCCGGTAATGGGGCAGTGATGGAGGCCCCCATCCTGCTGGGGCTGATGCAAATCAAGGTGGTTTCACCCACAGGTGCCTACAACCTGGAGTGATGCCCCATCTCCCCATCCTCTTGGTGGCCATCACCAGCCCAGCTCAGCTCCCCGCAGGGTGGGCAGAGCCTGCGTGAACACCCGTCCCCTCCCGCTGTGCAGAGAGAGGCACTGGCGAGCAAAAACTGAACTCATTTAATGAATAAAGAAAGAAAGGGGGATTTGCGAGAGTGTTGGGCTGGAGTGGGAGGGTGCAGGTCCCTGCCTCAGTGCGTGGTGCTACAGGAGATGGTGCTTGACCATTGGGTTATTCCATGTTGTCAGTCTCAGTGTCAAGACTGGAGCTTCCATCCATCCCAGGGAATATCGTCCTCTGTCCATCGGGTCCCAGTGATCAGGGCTGCCCGCTGCCACTCCTGCTGTTCCAGAAGCTTCCTGCGCTCCCGCTCGGGCCGCTGCTCTGCTGTGATGGGCACCGACTCCTGGGTGAGTAGATTGCAAGGTGGGCACACTGGTGTTGAGCCCAGGGCATTTTGTCCCCTGTTGTCCTCTGAGCTTCTGGCTCCCTTGAGGGCCACGTGGGGCACATTGGTGTCCTCAGATGCCCTGCGCTTGCTGCCACTTGCTTGTTGCTTTCTGCTGCCCACTGCCACCCAGCACTGCCCCGTCCCTGCCTGCCTTCCCCTCCTGCAGGGTCTGGGGGTGCTTTGCCACCTGGCACACTACCTTCTTCTTCTTGGACTGGATGTTCTCCTGCGGAGATGTCTCCTGCATCTCACGGCTGGCACGGGACGCTTGCCCTGTTTGCCACCCGCCTTGCCCAATCTGGGCTCCTCTCGGCTGGAGGCGACAGCTGGAGGCAGTGGCACTCCTGTCTAGTCTAAATCTGCCCCTCTTCAATGATATTTCCCACTCTTGCAATACTGTTGGGCAAAAAGAGTCAAACAGATTGATAACTTCTCCTCCTGAAGTCCCTTGTGTGTAGTTTCCAAATTTACCCACTTGTGACATCAATCACGTTGTTCCCCTCAACACATAACAAGGACTTGTAGGGTTACTGCCCCCATTTGCTGATGGCACAGGGGCAGCTGTTGACCTTGAACCCTCTCACCCTGTCCTTGTACAGGAGGTGCTTCATCTCCGTGGCCTCCTCTGAACTCGCTCCAACAGCTCCACGTCCTTCCTGTGCTGAGGACTCCGGAACTGGACGTGGGGCTCCAGGTGAGTGTAATTCCCTGAGAAGTCATGCAGATCTAAGGAAGTATTCACCATCTTGACTTTCACTGAGCTTGTGCCCCCTCCACTCAATAACGAATCCTAACTCTATTATTCTACAGTCTTTGTGTGGCCTCTGGTGGCTGATTCGTAGTCCTTCACTGATGAACTTGTGCTTTCTCACCAGATCTTCCTAATAAGGCATCAAAAGGAGCTCATTGGTCCTTGTTTTTCTCACTTATCCCAGCCGTGCTTGGATCAGCCCATTTTCCAGGTTGTATCTGATCTTCAGAGGAAGCCCCTCGCACCAAGAAAGACCTTGAGGGGCTGGAGTTCCAGATAAGAGAACGGAGACGGGGAAGGGTCTGAGGCCCAGGGGCGCTGGGAGCAGCTGAGGGACCTGTTTGTGGGGTGGGTTGGTCTGGAGAAGAGGAGGCTGAGGGGAGACCTCATCACTCTCTGCAGCTCCTGGAAAGGAGGTTGTGGTGAAGTAGGTGCTGGGTTCTTCTCCCAAGGAACAAGTGATGGGATGAGAAGAAATGGCCTCCAGTTGCACCAGGGGAGGGTTAGATTGGATAGTGGGGAAATTCCTTCATGGAAACTGTTCTCAAGCCACAGCAGAGGGTTGGGACACCCCAGGAGGAGTGGGGACACTTCAGCCATCTGGGAAGCTTGGGGACTCCCCAGGGGAGATTGGGGACAGCCTGGGAGGAGTGGGGACACCTCAGGGCTTGGGGGCCCTTGGGGACACCCGAAGGGAAATTGGGGATACCTTGGGTGTTGTGGAGGCTTGAGAGCACCTCAGGGGCCTTGGGATACCCCAGGGGTCACGAGGGCTTGAGAGTACCTGGGAGGGGTGCTTGGGGACACCACGTGGACACAAGGAGGTGGGAACACCCCAGGAGGGCTTGGGGACATCCCAGGGACCCATGGGGAACCCATGGTTAGGTGGAGGAACCCTTGAGGAAGCTGGGGACACCCCAGGGAGTTGGGGACACCCTGAGAAAGGTTAGGGATGCCCCAGGGGTTGGTGGGACTTGGGGACACCTTGAGGGGTTGGGGACACTCTGGGGTAGGTTGGGGACTTCTCGGGGGTCAGGAGGGATTGGGAGTCCTCGGAGACACCTTGGGAGATTAGGGGACACCCTGCAGGATGTTGGGGACATGCCGAGGGTGTGTGTGCATGTGAATACACCTTAGGGACATGAGGGGTGTAGACACTCTGGGGGTCTGTAGGGGTGAGGATGCTCCAGGGGTTGATGGGAGTGGGGGACACACAGGAGAGGATGGGTTGGGGGCACCCCCGGAGTTGGGGAGGTTTAGGGACACCCTTGGGGCCACACCAGGGGCCGGGGAGGGGCAGTGCTTGGGGACACCCTGGGGATAAGGGAAGGTGAAGACACCCCAGGAGGACTTGGGGATACCCCAGGGACACAGGTGGGTGGGATAAAGCTTTTGGGGAGGTGAGGACACCCTGGGGGTGGTTGGAGGCACCTCAGGGATTGAGGGGGCTTGAGGACACCCCACAGGAGGTTAGAGGCACCCAAGTATTCAGGGGGCTTCGGAACACTTTGGGGGTTTTGGGGACACCCTGGGGGAGGTTGGGACACCCCAGGGGTTGGAGGGGCTTGGGGACACCCTGGTGGGCTGGAGACAACCTGCAGGAATCTGGGGGCACCCGAGAGGTTTGAGGGGCTTGGGACATCTCTGGGGGTTTGGGGGATACCCTGGGGGAGGTTGGGGACACCCCAGGGGTTGGGGGGGCTTGGGGACACCCTGGTGGGCTGGAGACAACCTGCAAGAAGCTGGAGGCACCTGAGAGGTTTGGGGGGCTTGGGGACATTTCCGGGGGTTTGGGGGAGTTTGGGAACACCCTGGAGGGCTGGGGACATCCGGCAGGAAGCTGGGGGGCATCCCAGATGGGGGGGGCGCTGAGGGGCAGCGCTGGGCTGGGGGGCGGTTAGGGGTATGGGGGAGCAACAGAGGAATGAGGGGCACTTGTGTTTGGGGGGGCAGTTAGGGATAGGGGCAGGACAGGGCTGGGGGGGGAGTGCAAGGTATAGGGGGGCAGACAGGAACCTGGGGGCAGTTGAGGGTATGGGGGTGCAGGACAGGGCTGGGGGGGCAGTTAGTGGTGGGGTGGGCAGGACAGGGCCATGGGGCACTTAGGGGTATGGGGGGGCAGTTAGGGGTATGGGGGGGCAGTTAGGGGTAGGCTCCAGGCTTGGGGAAGAGCGGCTGGAAAGCTGCCCAGCGGAAGAGGCCGTGGAGGTGCTGGACAACAGTGGCTGAACGCGAGCCAGCAGTGGCCGAGGCCACCAGCATCCTGGCCTGGCTCAGCCATGGGGTGGCCAGCAGAGAAAGGAAGGGATGGTCCCTGGGCGCTGGTGGGGATGCATCTCGAATCCTGGGGTCAGTTTTGGGCCCCTTCTGGCTCATCGCACCCTGCGAGAGGAACAAGGGAGGGGGCAGCGCAGGGGGCACAGCACCCAGAGCTCCCCTGGCCACCCCTCTGCCCGCAGCACACGTTCAAGGAGTTGGATTTCATAGAATCATAGAATCCTTTGAATTGGAAAAGACCTTCAAGATCATCTAATTCCAACCCCCTTGCCATGGGCAGGGACACCTCCCACTGGATCAGGGGACTCCAAGCCCCATCCAACCTGGCCTTCAACACCTCCAGGGATGGGGCAGCCACAACTTCCCTGGGCAAACTCTTCCAGTGCCTCACCACCCTCCGCGTGAAGAATTTCCTCCTTATGTGTAGTCTAAATCCGCCCCCCTTCAATTTAAAGCCATTCCCCCTCGTCCTATCACTCCAAGCCTTTGTAAAAAGTCCCTCCCCAGCTTTCCCGTAGCCCCTTCAAGTCTGGAAGGTCGCGATAACATTTCCTCAGAGCCTTCTCTTCTCCAGGCTGGACAACCCCAACTCAGCCTATTTCATATGGGAGGTGCTCCAGCCCCTTCATCAACTTTGTAGTCTCCTCTGGACCCCTTCCAACGGCTCCATCTCCTTCCCACAGTGAGGATTCCAGAACTGGACACAGGACTCCAGCTGAGGTCTCACCAGAGAGGAGCAGAGGGGCAGAATTCCCTCCCTCGCCCTGCTGCCTGCGGTGCTTTGGATGCAGCCCAGGACAGTTCACGTGCATTGGCAGCTCACGTCGAGCTCCTCATCAGTCAGCAGCTTCCCTGTGTTCAGTGCCCATAAGGAGGTGGGATTTCTGTGTTTCACAGCTTCCAGGCTGGTGGCAGAGCCAAAGCCAACAAAAGCCTGATGTAAAACCGGAGGGCACGGAGCAAACGCTTTTCCTTCACCTCAGCTCAACTCCTCGGATGCTCCCGATGCTCCTGGCCATCCACCCCCTCTACCTCCCAGGAAGAGATGGAAAAGGGAATGAAAGCCAGGACCCCAAACCTGGTAACAATGCAGAATAAAAAGGTGAAGAACACATCAAATCACAAATGGTCTTGTACATTCAGAGTTTATATTTGGGAAAAAAAAAGAGAAAGGAGAGGAGGAATTCGATATTAAAAAAATAGCACTGAATGAGAAAGCGGCAGCGGTTCCTTTCCCACTACGGATCCACACGGACACACGTATGGAGGCTCAGCACCCCTGACCTCCCGCTGGCTGCGATGGGCACCTCAGTTTGCTGGTCTAGAGATACGGAATGCCTGAAGCACACCAAGGATAACGGAACACATCAGCATGGCTTTAATGGGAATCCTCCAGCTGGAAAGAAGCGGTTTCTCCCTGTGTCTGCACTGGCACATCCCTGAGTCGCATTCGCACTCCTCTCCCGCCACGTCAAGATTCCTAAAGATGAAAACTACGGAGGGAAAAAGAGACAAAGAGGGAGAGCATCCTCAGCAGGAGCCCCCCTGGTGGTGGGACCGCCCTGGCAGAGAGGAGATGGTTTGTGTCCCATGGGCTGTGCTGCCTGGTCCCAAAACCCATCACTGTCAAGAGAGCACAGACACGCTCCCATGCAATCCTTTACCTCCTTCCTCCCCAGCTTCAGAGCGTTTCTGTGTTCATGGTGAGAGCCTTCCACACGGTTGTTTTTGACACCTCATACGAGAGGTTAATCTCAGAAGGATCGGTCCTGTAATAAAGATTTCACACAGCGATCCGTGACGGTGGGACCCGATCCCACCAAGTGCATCAGCAAGAGGAACAGGAGGGCCTGGAGAGCCGCAGCTCAGCACAAGAACAGGAGGTTTTGCTGCATGAGGAGTTTTGGGAAGCACACCAACAGCTCCAAACAGAGGCCTCTGCTGGTGTTGAGACCTAAACCGGACCTCTAAGCTGCTACGGATCCTGCCTGCAACTCCTCATTTTTAAGTATGAGGATCTCCAGCTGCCATAAAGTCCACAATGATACAAGTTTTGGGGTCAAACATTGCGCAACCACTCTGCTCAGTGTCAGAGCACTGCAATCGCCTCTCGCAGCCCTGCCCATCGCCTGGAATTTCCCACCAGGCTGGCTTCTCATCTATGGGACGCTCCGTAAAGGCGCAAGTGGAGAAAATTGTGCCAAACACCTTCAAACCCATCTTGGTGGTGATCCAAGCACTCGGTGGGGCTTTACCTGTCACTGCTTTGCTTTGGGATATCCAAGTGGCTGCTCTTGCCCAGTTTCAGATGAACGGAATGGGCGGCAGCAGCTTCCATCATCTTCTGGGACTCCTGATGGCAAAAAGGATATATTGAGTTCTCCGACTTTGATCAGAGGGGAGAGAAAGCAAACACCCAGCCAGAACATCACATGTGGCCCTGTTCTCCAGACCCTCAGAGCTCTGGATGTGAGAGCAGGAGGGTGAGGAGCTCTCACTGCAAGTGTAGGGGAGTAAAAACACCATTTGGAGTAAATCTTTCCATAATAATCATCATCATCATCATCATCATCATCTTAAAATTATAGAATGGGTTGGGTTGGAAGGGACCACAAAGCCCATCCAGTTCCACCCCCTGCCATGGGCAGGGACACCTCCCGCTGGATCAGGGGCTCCAAGTCCCATCCAACCTGGCCTTGAACCCCTCCAGGGATGGGGCAGCCACCACTTCTCTGGGCAACCTGGGCCAGGGCCTCTCCACCCTCACAGCAAAACATTTCTCCCTAAGATCTCATCTCAATCTCCCCTCTTTCAGCTCAAAAATGTTCCCCTTGTGCTCTCCCTGCACATCCTGATCAAGAGCCCCTCCCAGCTTTCCTCTAAACTTCATTATAAATGATATTTTACCTCTAGTCAAGCGTTAAGCTCACTGCTAATTTAGGAAAAAGAGGTTCTGTGGTGGGATCCAGGCCATCAGGACCTGTTTCTATCAAGCTCATGTCTTCCCCCAACATTTAAAGGCAAGCTGGGATGAAACAGGCAGGGAGAAACTGGAGGATCTCCAGCTGCCATAAAGTCCACAATGATACAAGTTTTGGGGGTCAAACATTGTGCAACCACTCTGCTCAGTGTCAGAGCCCTGCAATCGCCTCTCGCAGCCCTGCCCATCGCCTGGAATTTCCCACCAGGCTGGCTTCTCATCTATGGGACACTCCGTAAAGATGAGTGGAGAAAGGGAGAAAGAAACATGAGGGAGAGAACCCAGCAAGCTTTACCTCTTCTGCTTTGGCTTTATTTTTGGCATCATCCAACTGCTTCTTCTTGCTCTCTGGCATGAGGTCATCCAGAAAGCTGAGCTCTCGCTTCGAGAAGCAGAAATCCATCACTTTCCGGACAAAAACAAGAGCCAAAACCTTCAGGAATAAGAGATAAGACAGGGTGAGGTCAAAGATGATGCTGCATCTCTGCCCAAGGCTGCAGACATCTGCCATGCTCTTACCATCACGGGGAAGATGATGGCAGCACGGGATGCCTTGATGGCCCAGAGCAGGACAAGGCAGAGCAGCTGGATCCCGGTGAAGCAATGCACCTTCCGCAAGGGGACGTGCCGCAGGTAGATGAAATCCGGCTGGTGCTTCGCTGGCATCCAAAACAGCTTCAAGCGATCAAAGAACTGCAGGATAAAAGGAGAAAAGTTGCCACTTTGGGAACGGGGAAGTGTTTGACCCCATTGAAGATGCAGAGAGGGTTTTGAGGAGTTCGCTGCCAATGGCAAGTCCTGGAAGCCACTGGGTTCCTCCTGGGAGAAACATCTCTTCCGCCTTCAGTACAGGAAAGCTGGGGAGGGGCTCTTGATCAGGAAGGACAGGGATAGGATGAGGGGGAACGGCTTTGATCTGAAAGAGGGGAGATTGAGATGAGATCTTAGGCAGAAATGTTTTGCTGTGAGGGTGGGGAGGCCCTGGCCCAGGTTGCCCAGAGCAGTGGGGGCTGCCCCATCCCTGGAGGGGTTCCAGGCCAGGTTGGATGGGGCTTTGGAGCCCCTGATCCAGTGGGAGGTGTCCCTGCCCATGGCAGGGGTGGAACTGGCTGGGCTTTGAGATCCCTTCCAACCCAACCCATTCTGTGATTCTAGGATAATCCAGTTCACCCATGAGAGCTGCCAACCAGAGAGATGTTATTCCACATCATTATCACAATTTCTTGACCTACAGAATCCCCCAGCAAAGATTTTCCCGCTGGGGTAGGAGTTGTCTTCCCTTTGCACTGAATTCCGCCATCCTCAGGGAACGAAGCATGGACTCACCCTAAACCCTGAAGCACTGAGCCCGCCTGGCCCTCCCCGCCCTTTCCACCTCTGCGGCCTCCACCAACCCTTTTCGTACACAAAATATTCCAATTACTTGCGTTCAGAGAGGGTTTTTCCCATGGCACTGCTTTTTTTTCCTCCTTCTACGGAGGAATCACAAAATCACAGAATCATGGAATCATTGCAGTTGGAAAAGTCCTCTTGGGTCATCCAGTCCAACCATCAGCCCAACCCCACGGCGCCCAATAAACCATGTCCCCAGGTGCCACGACCACACAGGTTTTGAACCCCTCCAGAGATGGAGGCTCCACCACTGGCCTGGGCAGCCTCTGCCAGGGCTTCACCACTCTGTCCATGGAGGAATCGGTCCTAATATCCAATCTAAACCCTCCTCTGGTGCAACTTGAGGCCATTTCCTCTCATCTCATCACTTATTACTTGGGAGAAGAGCCCAGCACCCACCTCACCACAACCTCCTTTCCAAGAGCTGCAGAGGGCAATCAGGTCTCCCCTCAGCCTCCTCTTCTCCAGACCAACCCTCCCCTTCCAGGTCCTTCAGCCGCTCGCAGAACCCCTGTTCTCCAGACCCTTCCCCAGTTCCATTCCCTTCTCCAGACGTGCTCCAGTCCCTCAAGATCTTTCTCGGAGTGAGGGGCCCAGAACTGAACCCAGGCTTCAAGGTGCCTGTTCCAATGCTTCCAGTAAAGAAATCTTTCCCAATATCCAATCCAAGTCTCCTCTGACGCAACTTGAGGCCCTTTCCTCTCGTCCCATCCCTTGTTACATCACTTGCAGATGATGTAGGCGGCAGCCGCCGTGCTGCACACTGTCGGACTCCATACCTGAATTCCTCGGAGCGATGACACCCCCATATAGAGGAAGACGCCATAGAGCACAGGCATCGGGATGAACTGAAAAGAAGAATTGCAATTATTTATTCTTTGAAATTGCCTTTTCGGCCTCACCGCTCTCTTCCACAGCCACTGCCTGGAATCGACCAAAGCTTCCCAATTTGCACAGGGTTGGAAAAGCGTCAGGTTTTCACCACTGGAGATTGTGTGTGCGCCAGGGAGTTAATGCTCTGCTTGGGCTGAGCTTCTGCATTTCATTTCGTCAGAATAATCCCGTTTCCCAGAAAGGTTGAAGGAAAACAGAGGCTCCCAGCCATGCTACCAAATGAGGGCAGAAAAACATTTCTATCTGTTCTTGTGCCTCCTTTTAGCCTGGAGATGAGGTTCCTTTGGGAGAGGAACATGCAAGGAACCCATGGGGATGATCTCAGCGTGTGTAGCGACTGGGAGGAGCCATTCGGAGGCACCTGGGTGAGTAAATTGCAATCAATACCACGCAGCCTGTTTGGAAGAGAGCAGATGTCCTGGTCTGGATATGCTGAACTGGAACCCACAAACATGGGTGGGCTTGAAAGACATCTGACAAGGAAAGCAGTCACGTTGCTTACTTGTCTCAAGTGCACCAAACTGGGGTCCAAAGGGCTGAAAAGCATAACCATGGATGGTTTCCACCAAGCCCCAAGGTTTGGGATCACCTCGTCCTTGGCTCCACAACCTCTCACGCGTAGAGAGAGGAGACCATTTGTGTAGGACCTCCAAAACGCTCATTGTTGTTGTGTGTTTTGCATTTTCCTCTTACCTTTAGCACAGAAGTGAAGAAGACAGAGCAGCCCATGAGCACAAAGATCATCAAGCCAGTGACCCTCTGCTCTCGGATCCCAAGGAACTTGGGTTGTTCTCCTGGCGCTGAGCAGCCAGACTCTACTTTGAGGCTGTTCACGTGGGTGATGGACAGGACGGTTGCAGCCACAAACCAGGGCAGCCCCATCACGGAGCACACACCGAGCATCACGGCCACCATGAAGAGGTCCAAGTGGTACCCACAGCCTTTCTGTGGGGGCAAAACAAGAAACAGAGCATCCACAGCACCAGAGCAAGGGCAACATCACAAGTCATACTCAAACCCTACTGGAGGTTGAGTCAACTTGAAGATTTAAAACAAGAATTGGAAATGGATAAGGATGGATCCAGGCTTTGTGAAAGACTTTGCATGAAAACCTGGCAGGAATCATGAAATTATTCAGGTTGGAGAAGCCCTCTTATCTCCCGCAGCTCAACCGCACCATGCCCAATAAACCATGTTCCCAAGTGCCGCAGCCACACAGTTTTTGAATCGTTAAAGGAATAGGGACTCCACCACTGCCCTGGGCAGCCCCCACCAGGACTTCCCCACTCGTCCAGTAACATTCCCCACTATCCAATCTAATCCTCCCCTGGTGCATCTTGAGGCCATGTCCTCTCATCCCATCGATTGTAGCTTGGGAGAAGAACCCATACCCACCTCACCACAACCTCCTTTCCAGGAGCTGCAGAGAGCGATGAGGTCTCCCCTCAGCCTCCTTCAGACCAAACCCGCCAGGTCCTTCAGCTGCTCCCCTGGCACCCCTGGGCTCCAGATCCTTCCCCAGCTCTGTTCCTTTCTCCAGACTCACTCCAGCCCCTCAAGGTCTTTCCTGGAGTGAGGGGCCCAAAACTGAACCCAGGGTTCGACATGCAGCCTTACCAGAACCGAGACCAGAGGGATGATCCCTTCCCTGCTCTGCTGGCCACCCCGTGGCTGATCCAAGCCAGGATGCTGGTGGCCTTCTTGGCCACTGCTGGCTCATGTTCAGCTGCTTTTGACCAGTACCTCCAGGGCCTTTTCCCTGGGGCAGCTTTCCAGCTGCTCTTCCCCAAGCCTGGAGCGTTGCCTGGGGTTGTTCTGACCCAAGTGCAGGTCCTGGTACTTGGCCTTGTTCAATCTCATACAACTGGCCTTAGTCCATGGATCCAGTCTGTCTCGATCCCTCTGCAGAGCCTTCCTGCCCTCCATCCATGGATCCAGCCTGTCTCGATCCCTCTGCAGAGCCTTCCTGCCCTCCATCCATGGATCCAGCCTGTCCTGATCCCTCTGTAGATCCTTCCTGCCCTCCATCCATGGATCCAGCCTGTCCCGATCCCTCTGCAGAGCTTCCTGCCCTCCATCCATGGATCCAGCCTGTCCCGATCCCTCTGCAGAGCTTCCTGCCCTCCATCCATGGATCCAGCCTGTCCCGATCCCTCTGCAGAGCTTCCTGCCCTCCATCCATGGATCCAGCCTGTCTCGATCCCTCTGTAGATCCTTCCTGCTCTCCATCCATGGATCCAGCCTGTCCCAATCCCTCTGTAGACGCTTCCTGTCCTTTATCCATGGATCCAGCCTGTCCTGATCCCTCTGTAGATCCTTCCTGCTCTCCATCCATGGATCCAGCCTTGCCCGATCCCTCTGCAGAGCTTTCCTGCCCTCCATCCATGGATCCAGCCTGGCCAGGTCCTTCTGCTGATGTCTCCAGCAGATCCACACACAAGTTCAGATACAGTAGATTTGGGTATTTTGTTTGATTTCTACTTCTCGAAAAACAAAAGGACTCTTTTTTTTCATTCATAAGGAAACCTCTACCACTTGCAAGTCTGATGGGACTCTGAGTTATCCTTTGCAGCTCATCAAAACAATCCATTTCCCCACTGATGTTGATATTTTAAACCAAAAACATGCTTCTTGATTGCTCTATGATTAATTTGCTGCTCCAAAAGACTGCTCAGCTGAACTCCCGTCATCTGCTCTCTGTGGTATCACCAATCCATCAGAGCGCTCTACCACATAGACTGACACCACCCCAACCCAATGCCTTCACAAAGCATTTGGAATAGGAGCTTCATCCCATGCCTGCGAACCAGACTGGGGTCACCTCTTGCAGCCCTTTACCTTCAGTCTGTGCTCCTTCCTGTTCACGATAACGGCAGTGATCTGCTGGTCCATAAAGATCAAGATGGTGCAGAGCAGAGCTGGGATGAGCGCAGCCAACACTGTCCACCAAGGATTAGGTCCTATGGGGTTGATGATCCACCCACGATCGTCTCTGGTGGGCTGCAACAAAGCACACACCTCAAGACCAGCTCCCGGCCCAGCCACTTGATTTTCCTCTCCATCTCTGTTCCAGAGCATCTCCCAGCCTTGGCTCCACATTACCCTGGGGTTCAGTAGTACCTCTTCGCAAGCACCTATTGATAATTATCCTGTAGGTATCTAGTTTGAGGCTATCTGCTCAGTTCCAGAAGGAAATGATGCTCGTGGAGGTGGAAAAAGGAGAAGGTCGCACCACGAGTACCTCCTCCAGACTCAACCCCATCCTGCCCTGGCATCGCCTTGTTCCATGGGGTGAAACCTGCTCTGCGCCAAAACTTCCCGTTACCTTGAACATATGGGGGACGTGGAGTTTGGGTGATGGGATCCCAATCAGGAAGTCAATGAGCACCATGATGACGATGGTGAGGAAAACAGCAAAGTCGCTCACTGTGGACCGTACCTGTGGTGAGAAACCAGAGCTGAAAGGAGCATTGTGCAAAAAGGGCTGTAACAAGAGATGGAAAAGTCAGGGATATCAACAACACGAGGGCCAGTTAACCAAATCCCACCACTCCGAAACATGCAGCCAAATCCCTTGGTTAGATATTGTTGCTGTGTTTGTCCCTGGGAGATCTGGTGTCAAACAAGAAAAATAGTTTAATTAGGTGAGAAAGGGTTGTTTTCATTCAAACCTTACAAAAAAAACCACCCAAAACTAAGGCAGCAGATGTCTGCGCTACAGTCACGCTCACAGCCAACATGGGAATAAGGCACTGAGGCGTTGTTTGTTCCTCAAAAGGAAGAAACAGGGTCTTGTTCTATGGCAGCTTTGCATTTGGATCAACCTTCCCCTTGAGCACATAATGCACAGATGGTGGCAAACAACCCAACCCAACTTTGGAAGCCCTGATTTCCCCCTCCGTGAGCACACACATCCCTCCAGGGCAGGTCACAAGGCAGGTGGGAGGTGCTACAAGCAGTTTGCGCTCATGGGAACGAGTTGAGAGACATCCAAGCTCAGCCTCCAAGGTCAACATCTCCCAGCTTGACCAAGTGGTGGCAAAGACTGCTCAGTGCTCCAAGAAATGAGTGTGGAGGCTGCTGCTGTCCCCCATCTCTACCTACTCTGGTTGGAAAGTAACGGCTGGTTTTAAACTTCTTCAATAAGCTCGACAGGACAAAGGTGGAGAAGAACAGGATGCAGCACCAGAAGAGGACATTGGGTGTGTAGGGGCCATTGTGTCCACAGGCAGATCCTTGAAACTCTCCATGCAAATATCGACATTCCTGGGGAAACAGAGCATCAGGACACAAAGGCAGTGCGCGTGCAACAAGGAAACCTCAGCTAACCAGAGGTTCTCGAGGATCTCAGCCCAAGATCCATGACCTTGTGACTGCTGCTGCTGGAGATTTGTGTTTCCTGAGCAGCAGCAACTGAACAAGGAACACATCGAACTCCTCAGAGGAGAGCGGAGAGGTGAGATGTGATGGGACACCATTCCACAGCCTCATTGCACATCCTCTGCTTGAATGGTAGGTGACCGGGGCTGGAGATGACACCGGAGGGGAAGGAGGCACTGGGAGTTCTTGGGGATAGAGAGAGGGGAAATGGGGAAGGAGGACTAAGACAACCATGCTAGGAAAGGAGAAGAGCCAAATCGCCTCTTCCCAGTGGAGGGCTTGGAGGACATGGCCAGGAGAGGATGGAGATGTCTCTAAGATCCTCCCATTCCATGCCTGGGCTCAGCTTCCAGCAGTGACAACCTGAGAGGCTGCTTAGACATGTAAATTTATGCAGGTACCTGCAGACAGTGTTGAGTACGAAAGCAAGGCCTGGAGTTATTAGGAACCAATTAAAGAAGCCAATTACTACCTTCAAGTTGAGTCCTCCAACTCCTACAATAATCAAAGCCCCAACTTAACCCTGCTCCTGATCAGGAACATCACCCTGCAGCCGGGCTGAGGAGAACACTTCTCACCCACAATGGTGGGTACAAGGTGGGCTGGACAAGGTGGGCTCTCTTTCCCAGGACCAAGTGAGTTACAACCACACATTAGATTTAAGCCACAACTTTTCAGAGCAGCACTGGCAGAGGCGGAAGCCCATCATCACCTGAAGTGCTCTGACTTTGTCGCCATGCGAATGCCCCCCGTGGCAGTGGCATAAGGGAGCGGTGGCTCGGGCACTTACAGTCACCGTGAGGTTTTCCCAGGTGATGCCAGACACGTTGACTCTGTTGCTCTCCCAGAAACGTAAGGTTTCATTGCTGGGATGGGCTGGTGCCTCACACTTACAGCTGGGAGGAGAGAAGCCAAGACAGGAGTAAGCGAACGGCATTGGAGGTGCAGCCCTGAGCTTCTGGCCAGGGATCGGATTCTTTGAGGAGGAAAACACCCACTAGTAGATGGTGAGGAAGTCAAGGTTGCTGTGCATGTGCACAGGGTAGGTTTCTCGCAGGTGACTCA
Source organism: Cuculus canorus (assembly GCF_017976375.1). Lineage (NCBI taxonomy): Eukaryota > Metazoa > Chordata > Aves > Cuculiformes > Cuculidae > Cuculus > Cuculus canorus. Next base: position 223,571 of record NC_071429.1, read on the forward strand.
GCTTCTCTAGAGCCTCATAGATGAAGATGATGCAGATGAGGGAGGCGAAGGCTTCTTCAGTGAAGCGGGTGATGTAGCACACCAGGCAGCTGGCGTCGGTGGCCACCAGCACCACACAGAAAAAGGCGGTCCACAGCCCGATGCACGCTCGCAGAGAGAGATAGGAGAGCGTGTACTCCCTGCGCAGCCAAGAGAAAATGAAGGGTGGAAAGGGCAGCAAGTGGCTCTGAGCTGCGCCTTCCTTCGGCAAAAATGAGGAGTAATTATGGAAATGTAGAATCATAGAATAGTTAGGGTTGGAAGGGACCTTAAAGATCATCTAGTTCCACCCCCTGCCATGGGCAGGGACATCCCACTAAAGCAGGCTGCCCAAGGATTTATTAAGGTTGGAAAAAACCTCTAAGTTCATCCAGTTCAACCATCAGCCCAACCCTTCCGTGACCAATAAATCCTGTCCCCAAGTGCCATGGCCAGAGGTTTTTTGAACCCCTCCATAGATGGAGACTCCACCACTGAGGAGCCTCCGCCAAGGCTTCACAACAACCCTTTCTGTGAAGGCGTTATTCCTGATATCCAATCTAACTCTCCCTTGGAGCAACTTGAGGGCCACTTCCTCTTGTCCCAACACTTGTTCCTTGGGAGAACAAAACAGCATCCACCTCACCACAACCTCCCTTCCATGAGCCGCAGAGAGTGACGAGGTCTCCCCTCAGCCTCCTCTTCTCCAGACCAAATCCCCCACCAGGTCCCTCAGCCGCTCCTCTGGTGCTCCTCTTCTCCAGCCCCTTCCCCGGCTCCGTTCCCTTCTCTGGAAGCACTCCAGCCCCTCAAGGTCTTTCTTGGAGTGAGGAACCCAGAACTGACCCCAGGATTCGAGGTGTGGCCTCACCAGCACCGAGTGCAGGAGGATGATCCCTTCCCTGCTCTGCTGGCCACCCCATGGCTGATCCAAGCCAGGATGCTGGTGGCCTCCTTGGCCACCTGGGCCACTGCTGGCTCATGTTCAGCTGCTGTTGACCAGCACCCCCAGGGCATTCTCACCGCAGCTTTCCAGGCGCTCCTCCCCAAGCCTGGAGCGTTGCCTGGGGTTGTTGTGACCCAAAGGCAGGACCCAGCACTTTGCTTTGTTCAGTCTCATACAATTGTCCGAGGCCCATGGATTCAGCCTGTCCCGATCCCTCTGTAGATCCTTCCTGCCCTCCATCCATGGATCCAGCCTGTCCCGATCCCTCTGTAGATCCTTCCTGCCCTCCATCCACAGATCCAGGCTGTCCCGATCCCTCTGTAGATCCTTCCTGCCCTCCATCCATGGATCCAGCCTGTCCTGATCCCTCTGCAGACCCTTCCTGCCCTCCATCCATGGATCCAGCCTGTCCCGATCCCTCTGTAGATCCTTCCTGCCCTCCATCCATGGATCCAGCCTGTCCTGATCCCTCTGTAGATCCTTCCTGCCCTCCATCCATGGATCCAGCCTGTCCTGATGCCTCTGCAGAGCCTTCCTGCCCTCCATCCATGGATCCAGCCTGTCCTGATCCCTCTGTAGACCCTTCGTGCCCTCCATCCACAGATCCAGCCTGTCCTGATCCCTCTGCAGAGCCTTCCTGCCCTCCATCCATGGATCCAGCCTGTCCCGATCCCTCTGCAGAGCCTTCCTGCCCTCCATCCATGGATCCAGCCTGTCCTGATGCCTCTCTGGGGTCACCATCCAGCGAGTTTTCCACCAAGCACGCACGCCCAGGCAGCAGATGGTAAATGCAGTTTCCAGGTACCACCAAAGGCACCGCAGGAGTGTGGTGGAGGGTGTGAACCCTCAGGAGGAACGGCCAAGGATTTCATTGTCGTGATTTAATTCTCCCATGTTAAGACCTGGAGGCTCACTGAGGCCAGGTCTTTGCTGTTGAAGGTGGTTTTCACCCACACCATCCTGGTGCGCAAACACCAAAACCAGCTGGTTTTGCACCCAGTCGCAAGTTGGGGCTTAATAACAACTTTAATTGCAATAAGGGTGCTTAATCTCACATCAAAGTCATCCCAACACAAGGGTTGTCATGGGAAAGATCCATTCCACGTGAAAAGCTCCAATTTTTTCAATAATAACCATTTCAATTCAAAATATTTCAGCAGAAAACTGTTTGAGCAAAATATATTTCCACTTCCAGCAAAACTCAGGCTAAAACGAGCTTGGTTTTCTACCCGGAGGGAAGCAAATCTTCCCTCATTCCCAAACCAGATTGACTTCTTTCCTCTGCCTTATGCAGCCCATCTTGGATATCCACATCCTTGTGGTTTCTCCTCCTCCTGCTGCTTTACTTTAGCCCTAAAAACTCCCATGAGCTCCATTCAACCTTCAAAGCTTGAGAGCTTTGCACCACCACACACTATGACAGCAGTGGGCAGTGTCCTGGACACAGGAGACAACTGGAATCCAACAACTCCCACCAAGAGAAAGAACAAAACCATCTTTCCTCTATCGCTGCCATCTCCAGGGGTTCTGGCAGCTCCCGGCTCTGGCGGCCAGCCTTACTTGCAGAATTTGTAGAGGATCTTCTCAAAGACGAGGACAGGTCCGGTGCTGCCAAGGATGGTGAGAGGTTGGCCAGCGAAGAGGGAATACACCACACCGGTCATGGATGCGCCCAGCAGCGACTCCATGGCACTCTGTGCCGGGAAGAGAGGCAGAAGGGAGGAAAGAGAGCGTTAGGGGAAAGAAAACCAAAGCACATCCCCTGCAGCAGGAACTTCTGCACGAGCCCGGCCTTCCCCACCCAACAGAGAGGCGCTCACTATGTGACCGCTGGTGGCCTCCCCCAGCAGCCCCCCAAAGGTGATGACGGGGGACATGCAGGCGCAGTAGAGGAAGAGGAAGGACGCCAGGCACTGCAGGCTCAGACCATCACGAAAGTCGCTCCAGAACCATGGGGCTTTTCGCTTCACATCCAGGATCAAACCTCCAAAGAGCCTGGAGGAAGGAAAGAAACCGGACTGTTCTCCTGGAAGACCACGTCGTGTTTTCTTTGCTACCAGAGGACAACCAGCAGCACAGAGGAGCTTAGGTGACTTGAAAGCAGTAGCCTCCTCCTCCAATTTTAGCCCCAGGAGAAACTGAGGCACAGAAAACCCCTGCAACAAAAAGGAAAAGGACCAGCCCGAAAGCTCATTCCCAGCAGAGCCCTTCCTGGAAGTATTTACAGATCTGCTGCCATCCCAAATCCAGAACCCTGGGTGCAGCAAAGCTGCGGCTGAACCTGGCTGCCCAGGTCATAGAATCATGAAATCATGAAGGTTGGAAAAGATCTATAAGCTCATCCAGTCCAATTGTCAGCCCAACCCCACCGTGCCCACTAAACCCTGTCCCCAAGTGCCACACCTACACGTGGTTTGAACCCCTCCAGAGATGGGGACTCCACCACTGCCCTGGGCAGCCTCTGCCAGGGCTTCACCACTCCATCAGTGAGGAAATAGAGAGGACAGGACAAGAGGGAATGGCCTGAAGCTCCGCCAGGGGAGGGTCAGGTTGGATATCAGAAAAAAATTCTTCACAGTAAGAGTCATCGGGCACTGGAACAGCTGCCCAGGGAGGGGGTCGAGTCACCTTCCCTGGAGGTGTTTAAGAACGGGTGGATGAAGTGCTGAGGGACATGGTTTAGGGAGTGTTAGGAATGGTTGGACTCGATGATCCAATGGGTCCTTTCCAACCTGGTGATTCTGCGATTCTGTCATTCTGTGAAATCTTTCCTAATATCCTATCGAAACCTCCTCTGGTGAAACTTGACACCATTTCCTCTCATGCCATCGCTTGTTACTTGGAAGAAGAACCCGGCATCCCCCTCACCACAACCTCCTTTCCATGAGCCACAGAGAGTGATGAGGTCTCCCCTCAGCCTCCTCTTCTCCAGACCAAATCCCCCGCCAGGTCCCTCAGCCGCTCCCCTGGTGCTCCTGTTCTCCAGCCCCTTCCCCGGCTCCGTTCCCTTCTCCGGATGTGCTCCAGACCCTCCAGGTCTTTCTTGGAGTGAGGGGCCCAGAACTGACCCCAGGATTCGAGGTGTGGCCTCACCAGCGCCGAGTGCAGGGGACGATCCCTTCCCTGCTCTTCTGGCCACCCCATGGCTGATCCAAGCCAGGATGCCGGTGGCCTTCTTGGCCACCTGGGCCACTGCTGGCTCATGTTCAGCTGCTGTTGACCACAACCCCCAGGTCCTGTTCCACTGGGCAGTTTTCCAGCCGCTCTTTCTCAAGCCTGGAGCGTTGCCTGGGGCTGTTGTGACCTCCAGCTCACGGATCCGTCCTGGCCCGATCCATCTGCAGAGCCTCTCGTCCCTGCCCAGCCCAGGGGCCTGAGCTGGTGATATGGAGCCCCTTCCCTGAACCAACCAACTCCCAGGTGCTGCTGCGAGGGAGCTGCATGCTTCAGTTCTAGATGCAAATAGAAAACGCACTCACCTTCCCGTCCGCTCCAGCTCAGGACCGCTGTGTTTCTCCGGCTTGCTGTGAGAAGCGTTGTCATCCAGAGCTCCTGGCATCTTCCTTTTCTCCTGTGAAAATGGAAACAAGACAAAGCCCTGTATTCATGGAATCTTGGAACGGTTGCGGTTAGGAAGGATCTCAAAGCCCAGCCAGTTCCACCCCCTGCCATGGGCAGGGACACCTCTGACCGGATCCAGTTGCTCCGAGCCCCATCCAACCTGGCTTTCAACCCCTCCAGGGATGGGGCAGCCACCACTTCTTGGGGAAATTTAAGCCAGGGCCTCTCCACCCTCACAGGAGAATATTTCTCCCTCAGATCTCACCTCAATTTCCCCTCTTTCAGCTCAAACCCATTCCCCCTCATCCTATCCTTGCACCCCTTGACCAAGAGCCCCTCCCCAGCTTTTCTGGAGTCCCTTTCTGTATTGGAAGCTGCTCTAAGGTCTCCCCACAGCCTTCTCTTCTCCAGGATGAAGAACCCCAACTCTCTCAGCTCGGCCTCATACAAGAGGTTCTCCAGCCCTTGGATCACCTCCGTGGCCTCCTCTGGACTTGCTCCAACAGCTCCATGTCCTTCCCGTGCTGAGGACTCCAGAATTGGACGCAGGGCTCCAGGTGGGGTCTCACCAGAGCGGAGCAGAGGGGCAGAATCCCCTCCATCCCTGTTGGTCCCACGGCTTTGGATGCAGCTTTGGGACACGGTTGGTTTCTGGGCTGTGAGCGCACGTTGCCAGCCCCTGTGGAGCTTCTCCCCCAGCACCCCAAGTCCTTCTCCTCTGGGATGCTCCCAATCCCTTTTCCACCCAACCTGGAGTTGTGCTGCAGATTGCTGCAAGCCAGGAGCAGGACCTTGCCCTTGGCCTTGTTGAACCTCATGAAGTTCACACAGCCCCAAATCTCCAGCCTGGGCAGGTCCCTCTGGATGGCAGTGGTACCCCTTGACTTATTTTTCTTCTGCTCTGGGCATGGGACTGCGTCAAAGTGCGACCTTGTGAATCCAGGCCCTGCCTAACATCTCCAACCACTGCCACCCCACCCACCCCTCTTGCGCCTCCCCCGTTGCAGCACCCACCTGTGAAGGGACGTTTTTCGGGGGCTCGATCCGGATCGATGGATCCCACTCTCCTGGTGGCAAGACTGTGACCTGATCCAGAAATTCATCGATGCCAGCCACGAGGTCAGCCCGGTTCTTGGCTTTATAGGCAACATCATGGAAAACCTGCCAGTAGGAGACAACCTGGTGAGAGATGAACCCGTTCCACGTGCCCCAAACAGTGCAAGAAGCTCTTGGCTAAACACAAGATAGTCTTCCTCAAATTTCCTGTTGGAATGACAATAAGTATTCCCCCAAAAGGGAAAATATATGCATCATGGGATCCTGTAACCATCTCCACAAGGCTCTCATCCCCCATGGTGAACCAAAACCTTTGTTTTAAAGAGAAGAAGCATTGGTGGCCCTGGCAATGCCACCACTGGGGACCCTGGGGAGAAGGATAAGGATTCACCCCAGGTGGGATCAGCCTCCAGGATGGGGGAGACTCAAACACGGATCTTTGCTTTGAGGTAAGAAGGATGAGTGGGTGGTGTTCGGGGACCTGTGAGCAGCCAGGACAACAAATTCTCCTCCTGACCACTAGGAGAGGTGAACAAAGCCAGAAATGACCCAGAGAGATGTCTTCTCTCATCGCACCTCATCCGTCATGATAGTGGCCATGGACCTGCCGATCTCGTGGTACTGATGGGCTTTTCCCTCTGGCCCAAGTAAAACAAACAGGAACCTGGGCAAGAAAAACAAAGTGAGAGAGAGAACATAGAATCATGCAATCCCGGAATGGGTCAGGTTAGAAGGGAACTCAAAGCCCATCCAGCTCCAAACCCCTGCCATGAGCAGAGACACTTCCCACTGGATCAGGTTGCTCCAAGCCCCATCCAACCTGGCCTTGAACAACTCCAGGGATGGGGCAGCCACCACTTCTTGGGGCAACCTGAGCCAGGGCCTCTCCACCCTCACAGCAAAACATTTCTGCCTAAGATCTCAGCTCAATCTCCTCTCTTTGAGCTCAAAACCATTCCTCCTCGTCCTATCCCTGCAATCCCTGATCCAGAGCCCCTCCCCAGCACTCCTGGAGCCCCTTTCCAGACTGGAAGCCACTCTAAGGTCTCCATGGAGCCTTCTCTTCTCCAGGCTGAACAACCCCAACTCTCTCAGCCCATCCTCGTATGGGAGGTGCTCCAGCCCTTGGATCATCTCCTCTGGCTCAAAGATCATCCAAGGAAACCCCTGGGAGCTCCCAGCCCAGAGCACGGCTCAACAGGAGACCTGCAGGCTCCCCAGTTCTGATGCCGAATCCGAAAGTTAACAAAACCAATCAAAAATTCGATTTTTGAGCAGACTTTCATTAAAACGGGCCGATGGATTTGGAAGCTACAGCAGGGAGGGGAAAGGCATGGGGACAACGTTCTTGTTCCCACTGCCCTTGTCACAGAATCATGGAATGGGTTGGGTTGGAAGGGACCTTAAAGATCATCCAACCCCCCTGCCATGGGCAAGGACACCTCCCTTTAGTTGTCCCCCCTTGGGACACCTCCCTTTAGCTGTCCCCCCTTGGGACACCGAGCCGATGCCTGGGATTTGATGTTCCTTTGGGTTTTTTAAGCACAAGACCTTCCTGCTTCCCATTTGAACCTTGTTGGGATGGGAACTTCTGTCATGCCCGAGAAGAGGACAGCGGGCGTCAGGCGGACAAAGGCCACGATGGGCTGGTGCAGGAAATCCAGCTCTCCCACGAGCACATTCGATGCCTCAGCTCCACTGGGAATCTTCTTCATGAAATGCAGCTCCGCCTGCGCACGACAAGTGGATTTCATAGAACCATGGAATGGTTTGAGTTGGAAGAGAACTCAAAGCCAATCCACTTCCACCCCGTGCCATGGGCAGGGACCCTTTCCACTAGATCCAGCTGCTCAAGGCTCCATCCAGCCTGGCCTTGAGCACCTTCAGGGATGGAGCAGCCACCACGTCTCTGGACAACCTTTGCCAGGGCCTCACCACCCTCATTGTGAAAAATTTCCTCATTATGTCCAGTCTAAATCTCCCTCCTTCCAATTTAAAGCAGTTCCCCATCATCCTATCACTCCATTCTCTTGGAAAAAGTCCCTCCCCAGCTTTCTTGGAGCCCCTTCAGGTATTGGAAGGTCACTATAAGGATTCCTCAGAGCCTTCTCTGAGGAATGAAGAACCTCTCTCTTCTTCTCCAGGATGAAGAACCCCAACTCTCTCAGCCTGTCCTCACACAGGAGGTTCTCCAGCCCTCAGATCATCCCCATGACCTCCTGTGGACTCTCTCCAGCAGCTCCATGTCCTTACACTGAGGACTCCAGAACTGGAGACAGGGCTCCAAGTGGGGTCTCACCAGAGCGGAGGGGCAGAATCTCATCCCTCCCTGCTGGCCACGCTCCTTTGGATGCAGCCCAGGACACAGTTGGCCTTCTGGGCTGCAAGCACACTTGGCCAACTCATGTGGAGCTTCTCCTCCCGCAGCCCCCCAAGTCCTTCTCCTCAGGGCTGCTCCCAATTTCAGAGAATTCCCCAAAAAGCCAAGCCCACGGCATTTTGCAGCCATGGGACGAGAGCAAATCTGACCCTAACAGCGTCAGAGTGCCACAAACATCTCACCTTGCTTAAATCCATCGCGCCAGCCTCATGGTTCACCCCGTTTTTAGCTTCTGCGGTGGTTGGAGAAGGATGGGGGGTGAGCGTTTGGGCTGGTAGAAAAGAGAAAGGCGTGGAGAACTGTGGGCAAGGAGCAATTTGGATGCTTCTCTTTTGCCAGGACAAATCTAATGAGGCCAAAGCCCTGCAGGAACCTTCACTGGGGGCCAAAGCTCTGCAGGATCCCTCACTGGGGGCCAAAGCCCTGCAGGATCCCTCACTGGGGGACAAAGACCTGTGGAAACCTTCACTCGGGGCCAAAGCCCTGGAGGAACCTTCACTGATGGCCAAAGCCCTGCAGGAACCTTCACTGGGGGCCAAAGCCCTGCAGGATCCCTCACGTGGGGCCAAAGCTCTGCAGGAACCCTCACTGAGGGCCAAAGCTCTGCAGGAAACCTCACTGGGGGCCAGAGTTCTGCAGGAACCTTCACTGGGGCCAAAGCCCTGCAGGAATCTTCATTGGGGGCCAAAGCCCTGCAGGAACCCTCACCTGGGGCCAAAGACCTGTGGGAACCCTCAGCTGGGGCCAAAGCCCTGCTGGAACCTTTACCCAGGGCCAAAGCCCTCGAGGAACCTTCACTGGGAGCCAAAGACCTGCAGGAACCTTCACGGGGGGCCAAAGACCTGCAGGAACCCTCACTGGGGGCCAAAGCTCTGCAGGAACCTTCACTGGGGGACAAAGACCTGCAGGAACCTTCATTGGGGGCCAAAGACTTGCAGGAACCCTCACCTGGGGCCAAAGCCCTGCAGGATCCCTCACTGGGGGCCAAAGCCCTGCTGGAACCTTTACCCAGGGCCAAAGCCCTCGAGGAACCTTCACTGGGAGCCAAAGACCTGCAGGAACCTTCACTGGGGGCCAAAGACCTGCAGGAACCTTCACTGGGGGCCAAAGACCTGCAGGAACCCTCACTGGGGGCCAAAGCTCTGCAGGAACCCTCAACTGGGTCCAAAGCCCTGGAGGAACCTTTACCCAGGGCCAAAGCCCTCAAGGAACCCTCATGTGGGGCCAAAGACCTGCAGGAACCTTCATTGGGGGCCAAAGACCTGCAGGAACCCTCACTGGGGGCCAAAGCTCTGCAGGAACCCTCAACTGGGGGCCAAAGCCCTGCAGGATCCCTCACTGGGGGCCAAAGCCCTGCAGGAACCTTCATTGGGAGCCAAAGACCTGCAGGAACCCTCACCTGGGGCCAAAGCCCTGCAGGAACCCTCACTGGGGGCCAAAGCTCTGCAGGAACCTTCACTGGGGGACAAAGACCTGCAGGAACCTTCATTGGGGGCCAAAGACCTGCAGGAACCCTCACCTGGGGCCAAAGCCCTGCAGGATCCCTCACTGGGGTCCAAAGCCCTGGAGGAACCTTCACTGAGGGTCAAAGCCCTGCAGGATCCCTCAGGTGGGGCCAAAGCCCTGCAGGAACCCTCACCTGGCTTGTCGAGGAGGTGCGGGTCCGACTGCTTCTTGCCCACGTCAGCGAAGGAGCGGACGATGGGGAGTAGGTTGTTTCTTTTCTTCTCGTTCTGATGGTGATGCTTCTTCAGAAGAACTTCTCGCACCTTGGCCCGCATGTGCTCGTCAAACTCCACGTTCTGGTCCTGCTGGCCCAGGATCATATCTAGGGGTGGACAAAGCTGCCATGAGAGCAGAACCCCACCACATCCTGACCCCCGACGGCCCGGGGCGGCTGTGCCAAGACATCCCGACGCCGGCTCAGCTCAGTTTGACACTGCTCAGCCTCGACGCAAGAGCACATTCTCTTTAGCTGAAAACCATCATCAAAGAGATTCTTCATCGCTCCACTAATTATTATACCTGGAGTATTGTCCCCACATGGAGTCCTGTGCCCAGTTCTGGAACCCCCAACAAACAAAAGGATATGGAATGGTTGGAATGGGTCCGGAGGAGGCCATGGAGATGACCTGAAGGCTGGAGAACCTCTGCTCTAAGGACAAGCTGACAGAGTTGGGGTTATTCAGTCTGGAGAAGGCTGCAGGGAGACCTCAGAGCAGCTTCCAGTACTGAAGGGGCTCCAGGAAAGCTGGAGAGGGACTGTTTACAAGGGCCTGGAGTGACTGGAGAAGGGACAATGGCTTTAAATTGGAAGGGGGAAGATTTAGATGAGGCATGAGGAAGAAATTCTTCACAATAAGGGTGAGGAGGCCCTGGCCCAGGTTATCCAGAGCAGTGGTGGCTGTCCCAGCCCTGGAGGTGTTCAATGCCAGGTTGGATGGGGCTTTGAGCCCCCTGATCCAGTAGGAATTGTTGGAATTGGATGGGCTTTGAGGTCCCTCCCAACCCAAACCACTCCAACTAACCATGCTAATGAATTCCATTTTCTTTCCCAATTTGCTCTCTCCATCTCTTTCCCCACGTTTAAGCCCCCTACAGCCCAGCCTTTCCCAGTTTCCTCTGCCAATCACGTGCCATTTGCCAAGCCCAGGGAGAAATGGGCTACAGCTTCACCTTCTCCAGCTCTTGGAAGAAGAGACCTTCATGAGCCTTGCCCACCAAAGCTGCTTTTCCAATTAACTCCAATTCTCTTCCCCAAGGGAACGCGCTGCTCGGGCATCATCCGGCTGAACTCAGCCTTTAAATCTCTTGAATCTTGGATGTTAAGGCAAGAGAAATGAAAAAATACGAAGGAGCTGACCATGAGTCTACATCATGGTAGCCAAGAGGGCCACTGTGTCCTGGGGTGCATCCAGCACGGCATCACTCGTCAGGCAAAGGAGGGAATTGTCCTGCTTTACTCCTCGGTGGTACAGCCCCACCTCGAGCACCGGGTGCAGTTTTGAGCACTACTGGATGAAAAGGATCTAAAGCTGACGGAGAGCGTCCAGAGGAGGCTACAAAGTTGGTGAAGGGTTTAGAGGGGAAGTCATGTGAGGAACAGCTAAAGCGCCTTCATCTGTTCAGCCTGGAGGACACCAAGGGGAGACCTCATCACGGTTTACTGCTTCCTCACAAGCGAAGGAGGAGGAGTAGGTCCTGAGCGTTTCTCTTTAGACTTGAGGGAATGACAGGAAGATGAACCAAGGGAGGGTTAGGTTGGACATTAGGAAAAGGTTCTTCACCCAGAGGGTGGTGGAGCTCTGGAACAGCTCCCCAGGGAAGCGGTCACATTGCCAAGCCTGGCAATATTCAAGAAGCATTCGGCCAAACCCCTCAGACACACGGTGTGAATGTTGGGGTTGTCCTGTGCAGGGACAGGAGTTGGACTCAATGATGCTTGTGGGTCTCTTCCAACTCAGGACGTTCTACAATTCAATGAAATGGTTTGGAATAAAGAGTTTCTAGAAGAAGGTTCAGCTCTTCCACACTTATGACTCTGTATCTCTAAAAGCCACCTGCAAAGCCCTGATGTGCATTCCTCTTTGGCTGGAGAATATTCCCTAATCACTTCCATAACCCTCAAACTTGTTTCCAAAATGATCCCACACTAGAAGAAAAGCTGGTGTGACAATTGCACACCAAGTCTACATCCAAACCCAACTCACAACCCAAAACCAGAGAAGAAAATATGGCCCTCCAGCCTGGAAAGAGGCTCCAGGAAAGCTGAGGAGGGGCTCTTGATCACGGAGCGCAGGGAGAGGATGAGGGGGAACGGTTTTGAGCTAAAAGAGGGGAGACTGAGATGAGATCTTACAAAGAAATGTTCTCCTGGGAGGGTGGGGAGGCCCTGGCCCAGGTTGGCCCAAAGAAGCTGTGGCTGCCCCATCCCTGGAGGAGTTCGTGGCCAGGTTGGATGGGCCTTGGAGCCCCTGATCCAGTGGGAGGTGTCCCTGCCCATGGCAGGGGGTGGAACTGGATGGGCTTTGAGGTCCCTTCCAACCCAAACCATTCCATGATTCTATGAAAACAACCTGTCGTTGGGGCAGGGTTGGATTCAGGATTGAAGGACACCACGGCAAACCAAGCTTGGCTGCTCCCAGCGGGATGTGGCACCCGCAGTACCTGCAATCTCCTCGATGCTGTTGGCGCAGATGTCCAGCAGCACTGTGCCATTGATGATGCAGCTCCTCAGCTCGAAGAGGCTGTGCAGGGACAGTGTGGCCACGTAGGGCTTGCTCCAGCGCTCGCCCCCATCCTCCACGTCCTCCTCAAACTTCAGCCACCTGTGGACACCAGGAGAATCAGCCCCATCACAAGCAAAGAGCCTCAGCTCTGCAGCCCCTCTGACAAAGCCATGGACCGGTGTGAGGAGAAGACTCCTCCTATCATCACCTCCAGCTACAAAACCTTTGAGTCCCAGGGAGTAGAGAGCAGAGCCCGTGGGCACTGCCGGCACGGTGACTGCTCTCCCACCGGCACATGGACCAACCTCCCACCAATGCTGGCACGGGGACCGCTCTCCCACCGACACCGGCAGCAGGCAGTTACCTCGCAGTTTCCTTCCACTCAGCACCTTCACCCTCTTTCACGTGGATCTCATCCAGCTCGGTGAACAAGTCATGGGGAACGTGCTGCTCGTCCTCCTCAGTGCCGAGGATGAACTGCACCCGCTGCGATGGGGTGTCTGGGGGCAGAGGACAAAGCCCTGTCCGTACCGCACCTGAACGCTGTCCCTCACGTGCAAAGTGGGATTGGCACCAGCTCGGCCATAAATCAGATCATCAACCTGATCTGGCTGACGATGGCCCTGCTCATGGCAGGGGGGTTGGACTTGGATGACCTTCATTGTCCCTTCCAACCCAAACCATTCTATGATTCTAAATATCGGGCTGCCCGCTCTTCCCTCCATCCATCCAAGCTTGCACAGAGCCATGGAGAAGCATCAATTCCACCTCTGCATAAGGACGGACAACTTTCCTTCCCCACATGCCATTTTTAAAGCCAGGATTCCTCTAAGGAAGTCAATCCCAAATTAATTCTACATTTAACTGCCTTAAAAAAAAAAGACTAAACCCAAGAAAGTTTTGGAAAAGGAGGGTCTGGCTGAACAACGCCACTTCCCCATGGACACGAGGCAAACCAGCCCCGTGGATCCATGTTGCAGAACATCCCAACACCCACGTAGCCTCGAGGAGTTGAGTGAACACAGGACTTACAGTGGCAGCCCTGCTCGGTCGGGGCAGAGTCCTTCTCCCGTTCCCGTTTCCGATGCTTCTGGCTGTGGGGTCGGTGATGCCGGTGGCTCTGCCGCACCAGTGGCATCCGCACACCCACGTACAGCGTGCGGTGTCCTGCGCAAAAGCAGCGTTTGCAGCACTTTGGGCATCGCAGTCGGTGCCTCACAAAGCCACAGTGAAACCCCAGGAGGAAAACAAGCTCCTCATGACTTTATCTTCCATGGAGCTCCTTTTATCCAAGCAGATTTTACTTTGGAAAACCAGAGCAACAAGCGATGGCTCTGCGTTATCTAAAAGTGCCCTGAAAGTACCAAACCTCTTCTCAAATCCCAGTTCCAGCTGGAGAGACCTCAGAGCAGCTTTCAGAACTGAAAGGGGCTCCAGGAAAGCTGGGGAGGGGCTCTTGATCAGGGAGTGCAGGGAGAGGATGAGGGGGAACGATTTTGAGCTGAAAGAGGGGAGACTGAGGTGAGATCTTAGGGAGAAATGCTTTGCTGTGAGGGTGGAGAGGTCCTGGCCCAAGCTGCCCAAAGAAGCGGTGGCTGCCCCATCCCTGGAGGGGTTCCAGGCCAGGTTGGATGGGGCTTTGGATCCCCTGATCCCGTGGGAGGTGTCCCTGTCCATGGCAGAGGGTGGAACTGGATGGGCTTTGCGGTCCCTTCCAACCAAACCATCCCTGGATTCTATAACACTCTCAGACTCACTCCATAAGCAGCAACAAATGATAATTACTATTAAAACCTTTGGTATGGCACAATGTGACACAAGGAGATGGAATCAGTCCATTCTGATAATGAACTCCAGATCCAAACCCCAAAACCCACAGCCCTGTGTCTGCAGCATCAAATTGTTCCCCTGCACTCTCCAAGGCAGGAGCCTCTGCCGTAAAACAAGCCATGAATTCTCCAGCTCTGTGGCTAGAACTCACAGCGTGGCCTCCACGATTGTTCTTCCCTCTGTTTAAAAAGCTGTAATACCAAAAAATGTGGAAATGCCCGTGCTGGTCCATTAGTAAGCGCAGCAGTTTGCTGCACGTGATGTGTACAGTGAGCGAGGGACGTCATGCTCGGCTGGTGCCCCTCTACCAGGACCTCAATGCTCACCTTCCAGCTCCTCCTTCTCATAGTGAATGTTGACAACGTTGCTCGTTCGTCCCTGGTCGATCACTGCCTCTTCGTCGGGTCTCTGTGAGAAAGGAGAAGGTAAAAACTGGGGTTGGGTGTGCTGAGCAACCTTATGTCCTCCCAGGCATCATCCAGGAGAGTCCGTGAGCATCACGCCCCTGCGTGCCTCCTCCTCCTCCTCCAGGCACAGCCCTTCCACCCCCAAATACGACAGCCCAAAACATCACCTGAATTGTAAACAATGGGAGTCAGGAAGTGTTTCCTACATGGAGAGAGTGGTTCAGACAGAAAAAAAAACCAACTCCTGCTTTGCTCTTGCTGTTCCGTTTTAAAAGAAAAAAGGAACAGGTTGCCCAGAGCAGTGGTGGCTGCCCCATCCCTGGAGGGGTTCAAGGCCAGGTTGGATGGGGCTTGGAGCACCCTGATCCAGTGGGAGGTGTCCGTGCCCACGGCAGGGGGTGGAACTGGCTGGGCTCTGAGATCCCTTCCAACCCAACCCATTCCGTGATTCCATGATTCTCCGTGGCTCACCAGCCATCGGCAGCAATGAAGTGGATGAAGAGTCAAGCCACTGGTTTAGAGCCGCAGACAGCATCTCCAAGATATCAGCGTCTGATAATTGTCCAGGTGAGGTGAATACACAATGATTCCCAAGCTGGAAAGACACCTTCCAACATCACCTTTGCTCTAACTTTCCTGGTCCTCACCTGCATCTTCTGTAGCCACATGGCTATAGGTAACTATTATAACAATATATAATATATAGAATCACAGAATAGCATAGAACGTGTAATATAAAATATGGGGTAGACCATCCCTGGAGATGTTCAAGGCCAGGTTGGATGGGGCTTGGAGCTCCTGATCCAGTGGGAGATGTCCCTGCCCATGGCAGGGGGATGGAACTGGGTGGTCTTTGAGGTC
The DNA here is from genome assembly GCF_017976375.1 of Cuculus canorus. Taxonomy (NCBI): domain Eukaryota; kingdom Metazoa; phylum Chordata; class Aves; order Cuculiformes; family Cuculidae; genus Cuculus; species Cuculus canorus. The sequence continues at coordinate 238,859 of NC_071429.1, forward strand.
CCTCCCAACCCAAAGCATTCCAGGATTCTATGATTTCCAAACTAGAAAAATACTCCCCAAAATTACACTTTTGATTACAGCAGCTTTTGGTCTCCAAACATGGAACCTGTGATATGAAAGGATGACATCTAAAACCACAATTGAAAATATGAACCAGTTCCTGTTGCTTTGAGGCCAGTGCAGAGCCCCACTCTCTCTAAGCTACGTCAGCATCTGTTAATGATGTGTAGACAGTAATTAAACTTCCTTTGTGTATAGTAAAGAAGAAGAACATGGAAGGCCTTACATCAGGAGACCTCTCTAAATCAAACAGAAGGCCACTGTCTCAGCAGAGTTCCAAGCTGATGATTGGAGGTTGGAACTGGATGATCCTTAAGGTCCCTTCCAACTCAATCAATTCCATGATTCTATGATTCGCCAACGAACATGAATCCAGCAGAGTCCTTGAAGAACCAGGGGCAGAGATGATTGTGGCAAGGGGACATCGTCACCACCGAGCCAAGAAACCCTCCAACTCAGAACTTGGATACTGGAGGCGTGTGCAGCTCACCTACAGAGCAAGCGAGGATTCTATGAGCCAGTGAGACCCCAATTATTAATCAATAAGATAAAGAATAATTGCAAGTCTGATGTAACGATGGGCAGAGATTTGTAAATGAAGAATGGGACAAACACTGCTTGAAGTTTTCTTGAAGGATACTTTGCGAGACGACTCGGCGGGCGACCCACTCTGTGCCAACTGGAATCAAACTCAGTCTCTGTGGTTTTGGCTTGCACGCCAGGTAAACAATCCCATGACTTTATGGACAACACCTGCAGGTCTCGCTAGATGGCACTTGGCCACAGGACATGGCTACCAGCACATACAAAGGCCTTCAAGAACCTGCAAGGACAAAGCTTCATCTCCAGACCCAAGAGGCTCCGACTTCCCTGGGTGCAAGCATGCTTTCCATGGAAAACATGGGTTTCCTCCAAGCAAAAGCCAAGGGCTGGGAGCCAACACCTTCCTTGGTGGGGATCTCACTGCCGGCACCGCAGGGAGAGTGTTTGTGCCTTAAAACCTGAAGGAGAACTACAGGAGAAATCAGCAATAAGTCCTTTTGCTTCTCTTGTCCCTGTGCTGCCAGGGCTGGGGAAGGGGATTATGGGATCATTGCGGGCAAAGAAATGAAAACCCAACCACATAGAATCACAGAATCATAGAATGGTTTGAGGTGGAAGGGACCTTAAAGATCATCTATTTTCAACCCCGCTGCTATGGGCAGGGACACCTCCCATCGGCTCAGGATGCCCAAGGCTCCATCCAACCTGGCCACGAACACCTCCAGGATGGGGCATCCGCAACTTCCCAGGGCAACCTGGGCCAGGGCCTCACCACCCTCACTGTGAAGAATCTCCTCCTAAAGTCTAGTCTAGATCTTCCTCTCCCCAATTGAAAGCCGTTCCCCTCGTCCTATCACTCCAAGCCTATCACTCAAACCAACCGTGTCCTGGGCTGCATCCAAAGACGTGGGACCAGCAGGGAAGGACGATTCTGCCCCTCTGCTCCACTCTGGTGAGACCCCACCTGGAGCCCTGTATACAGTTCTGGAGTCCTCAGCATGGGAAGGACACGGAGCTGTTGGAGAGAGTCCAGAGGAGGCCACGGAGATGATCCGAGAGCTGGAGAACCTCCTGTTCAAGGACAGTCTGAGAGAGTTGGGGTTGTTCATCCTGGAGAAGGCTCCATGGAGACCTTAGAGCAGCTTTCAGTCTGGAAAGGGGCTCCAGGAAAGCTGGGGAGGGGCTCTTGATCAGGGACTGCAGGGATGGGACGAGGGGAAACAGTTCTGAGCTGAAAGAGGGGAGATTGAGATGAGATCTTACGAAGAAATGTTCTCCTGGGAGGGTGGGGAGGCCCTGGAACAGTTTGCCCAGAGCAGCGGTGGCTGCCCCATCCCTGGAGGTCTTCAAGGCCAGGCTGGATGGGGCTTGGAGCAATGTCATGCAGTGAGAGGTGTGTCTGACCCCGGCAGGGGGTGGGACTGGCTGGTCTTTGAGGTCCCTTCCAACCCAAACCAACCCAACCCAATCCAGGCTTCAATGATCACAGGGAGCAAAAACTCTTCAAGCGGAAAAAAATAAATGCCAAGATCGGCACCGGTTGCTTTATTTCCAAAGGCGGAAGAAGAACAAAGCACAAAGAAATGAGGGGAATCAGCAAAGGCTCCTGGGTGAAATTCAAGGATCCAGAGCTCCACCATGAAACGCGTAACCCCTTAACACGAAATCTGCTTTTTATCCCCCAATTCTACTTCAACACCCAACTCTGAGACAACGGAGCCTTGGAGGAGCAGGAGGAACAAATGCTCCTCTCTGGAAATGAGTTTCCTGCTCCTTGAGCACTCATTTCCGAGCTGACTTGTTGCTGCATCCTTGTCAGCTCCCAGGACGCACCCGTGTTACCTGGCAGCCGGATTACCACGTGCCTGTGGCTCTCCTGTCCTCTCTCTGTTGATGGCCTCTGCCGCCCTCCATCCCTTCTTAGCAACACATCCCATTTCCCTCCCAATCTGCCAAAAAAACCCAACTCCAACCTCTAAAACGGCATCAGGGACTGGATGCACTTTAGAGGTCTTTTCCAGCCTTAATCATAGAATCCTGGAATGGGTTGGGTTGGAAGGAACCTCAAAGCCCAATCAGCTCCAACCCACCTGCCATGGGCAGGGACACCTCCCACTGGATCAGGGGCTCCAAGCTCCATCCAACCTGGCCTGGAAGCCCTCCAGGGATGGAGCAGCCACCACTGCTCTGGGCAGCCTGGGCCAGGGCCTCCCCACCCTCACAGCAGAACACTTCTCCAAAGATCTCATCTCAATCTCCCTTCTTTCAGCTAAAACCATTCCCCCTCGTCCTATCCCTGTGCTCCCTGATGCAGAGCCCCTCCTCAGCTTTCTTGGAGCCCCTTTCCAGACTGGAAGCTGCTCTATGGTCTCCCCAAAGCCTTCTCTTCTCCAGGCCGAACAACCCTGATTCTCTCAGCCTGTCCTCATAGCAGAGGTTCTCCAGCCCTCAGATCTTCTCCGTGGCCTCCGCTGGACTTGTTCCAAAAGTTCCATATCGTCCTTATGTTTGGGATTCCAGAACTGGATACGGGGCTCCAGGTGGGGTCTCACCAGAGCGGAGCAGAGGGGCAGAATCTTCTCCCTCCCTGCTGGTCCTAAGTCTTTGGATGCAGCCCAGGACACGGTTAGTTTCTGGGCTGTGAGCGCATGGTGGTGGCTCATGTTGAGCTTCTCCTCCCCCAGCACCCCAAGTCCTTCTCCTTGGGGTTGCTCTCAATCACAACATCCCCCATCCTGTCATGAAACCGTGGATCACTCTGACCCAGGTGTAGGACCTTGGCCTTGGTGAACCTCATGAAGTTCAACCTTAATGATTCTGTGATTCTATGAAAATCACTTTAAATCACAACTGAAATGACATCACATTTGCAATAAAATCACTAATTCAAGCGTGTTTCATCTTGAGTGGGAATAAATGGAGTGAACCGGGAGTCACAATTTCCAAACGCCCCATGAGTGACACGGGGAAATTCTCCTTCTTGCTGAGAAACCATTTTGCCTCCGTGCTCCGACCAGCAATGCTGAATCCACCCTGGCACAAAGCAGCTCTGGGAAATGCCAGTGGAGTTTGGGGAGAGTTTCTCCTGTTTGGGAGGTGCTCAGCAGAGCCCCAGCAGCGCTGCTGGTAACTCATGGTGGGAACATTGGGGTTGTCTCGCGGAGGGACAGGAGTTGGACTCAGTAATCCTTGTGGGTTCCCTCCAACACAGGACATTTGATGACTCCATGAACTCTTCCAGAAGGGTCATTTTGTGGCTCCCATTCTGGTTCCTCCTCAGGTTGGTCAACTGCTTTTGCGATAATTGAACTCCAGAATAATCCCAGTGCCAGATTTCCAAGGACCAAGAGAAGCCCAGTGGACACAGACTCCAGGTACCTTAGAAGTGACCATCTGGGCATCTCTACCCCAAGATTCTTGGTGGAAGGAGACAAACCAGCTCCATTTGAGCTAAAAAACATCCGGAATTGAACAACGGGGTGTAAACGCTGCATGCTGCCAGGGCGAAAGGCAGGATGTGCTCAAAAGCAGGAGCTGCCAGAACCCAAGTGAGGTCCAACCCATTGGGAAAATCCATGTTGTGGGGTGGCACTGCTTTCCACCAACATCTTGCACAGTGTTTCAGGAGGATCTGGCTTCAGCGCAGCTTCCGTCCTGTCGGTGCTTCAAGAAATCCTCATGAGGTCCTAGCGTGGTGTGGTGACATCCAGAGCAGCGACACTGCCATTCTCCTCGTCCTCTCCTGCTCTCCTTCATTTTCCAAGCTGAGCTCATCTGTCGTTGCCATCCTACAAATCCATTTGCTCGAAGGAACGTCTTCCTCGGCACTGCTCAGCAAGAAGGTCACTGCCCGGCTTGGGCTGAAAGGTGACACGGGGTGTAAAGTAACGCAGCAAAGGAAGGTGACACCAAGGGCTCAACGGGTGAAATCCTATTGTGCTCCAAGCCCGGATCCCCACTGCTTGGTTATGATTTCATATTAAATCTTTAGGAGCAAAAAGGGGAGGAAACAGGAGAAGCGGGTGCCTTGAGACGCTCCGAGCATCCCATCGCCCTTCCTCAGCCACCGCAGCATCCCTGGAATCCCATCCGGCCTCGCACAGAGATGCCACCAAAGGACACAGCCCCACTCAAACCCCACTCAGTGCCGGTGTGGCCGCTCAAACGGACTCGGAGCGGTGATTTCAGCGAGGAAATTGCTGGAGGATTGAAGGATTCAATAGAGCTGTGGACCTGTGGATGAAGGAGGAAGGAGAGATGCCACCAGAAAGCAAATTATCCCATCCCAGGATGGGGACCAGCACTTGCAGGCACTTCACCTTCCCTCTCCGTCCTTCTCCGCTGCCTCCAGGCACCTGGAGAATGGGCTGGGAAAGGGGACAGAGCCCTGCGTCGCTCGTTTTTCAGTGTTGGAGCAGCTGGGGTCGTTGCACTTCACTATTTCCTAAGCGCAAAGCTTTGGTTGGGGCTTCCGAGCTGGCTCTGCCGGGAGGCTGGAAGGAATTCCTGCTTGGCAAAATGAAACCAGGAATCGCTGGAACAAAGAAGCAAAGCCCGTTCCACGAGAGCTTCAGCAAACCCTGAGGTGCATCCTCTGCCCATGTCCATCTCCGAGAACTTCTCCACATTCTTATTCTGCTCCGATTGTTTTGATCCCAGAAGGAGAAAGAGAAAATTCTGAGTGCCTTGCCTCAGTTTCCCTGCCTCAGCGCAGGTCCTCTGATGAAGAAAGAAAAATCTTTTCCCCTGGGAAGCTTTAGCGTCGTAGAGGATGAGGAGAAGCACAGAGGAAGGGTTCAGGTCCAGCTTTGAGTTCTCCTGGTGCCACGAGAGGCTGAAAGCACCAAACGAGCCGGCGAAGCTCACATCGCGGCCCCTCTGCCCGTCACACACGAGCAGCACCAGCCAAACATAACGAGCCTCATCCAGAGAGTAATTAATTACACAGATCCCGGTGTCATTATGGGGTGAGGGTATCTGGGGGGGCTGCTCTGGGGGTGGAGGAGGAGACCTCTCCTCATCCTCTCCATCTCCACCCTGCCCAGACAAAGCCACCGCCCTCCTGGCTCCCTCCTTGGCTATGGGGGGGGTCCTGAGCCCCAAGGTGTGGGGGGACATGGCTGTCACCACAGACCTGTGTGCCCCCCCCCATTGCTGGAGGAGATGTCAATGCCTTTCACTCCCATGAGCTGTAATTTCAGGGCAGGTTAATTAATGCCCCATCTCTCATTTGTCACCCAGAGCAGCTCCTCAGCAGAGTTCCCTGCGTGCAGCCACCCCCCCCAGGACAAGGAGATGCTGAAAGAGGGGGGGGGGACCCCAGCACCAGGCACATTCGCACTGCTGGGAACAACAGCCGAGCCTCTCCCGGTGGCCTTTGTCGCCCCCCAGGACAGTGGCCTTTGTGGCCCCCAAAGGGCCACAGCATCACCCGTGACTCCCACTGAGATGCCAGAGATGGGGGTGTGGGGGGGGAGAGGCAGCTTGGGGTGCCCTTTGCTCCCCCTTGTCACTCCCCCCACCGTCCAAGTGCCTCGCTGATGCCGTGGCTCCCACCCTTCAAAGGCACCCCCTTGCACCCCATTTTACAGACGCCCCCCCCTTACCCTTGCTGATGCCCTTCACCCCACTTCGCACACCCCCTCCCAGATAGACACCACCCCACCATCGTGACCCCCCCCTCCACCATGTCCCCCCCTCTGCAACATGCACACACCCCCTTCCTCCATGGACCCCCCCCATCCACCATGCATCCCCCGCCCCCCTTACCCCTTATCCCCCCCCATGGACCCCCCACCTCCACCAGAGCCCCCCCCCCTTATTCCCCCCCATGGACCCCCCGACTCCACCAGCCCCCCCCTTGCCCCATTGTCACCAGGCTCCCCGCCCTCCTTGCTTCTCCCCCCATGCACCCCTCCTCCCCTGTGCCCCCCCTCCCCAATGCACCCCTCTCCTCCTTGGACCCCCCCATCCACCATGCGCCCCCCCTGCTCCCCTATGCACCTCCTCCTCTCCCCATTCCCCCTTCCCTGCTCCCCCCACTATGCCCCCTCCTCCCCTACAGCCCCCACCTCTCCCCATTCCCCCCCATGCACCCCCATCTCCCCATACCCACCCACATGCACCCCTCCCTCCACCATTCCCCCCTCCCTGCTCCCCCCATGCCCCCTCCTCCCCTATGCCCCCCTCCATGCACCCCCACATACACCCCTCCCTCCACCATTCTCCCTGCGCCCCCCACGATGCCCCCTCCTCCCCTATGCCCCCCCGCACCCCTCCCTCCACCATTCCTCCCTCCCTGCTCCCCCCCATGCCCCCTCCTCCCCTATGTCCCCCCCCCCACATGCTCCCCCCCCCCCCATCCCCCCCGGCAGTGCCGCAGTGAGCAGACACGGAGCATCCTCCCTCCCTGCCTCCCTCCCTGCCGGTACCTGATAGCTGAGGATCCCATCGGGTTCGGTGCTACCGGCGGGCATGGCTGGGCCGGGGGGGGCCGGTCCCCCCCCCGGGGCCGGGCAGGGGGGGCCGCAGCCGCCTGCAGCCCCGGTGCCGCTCACACCGGCTCCGGCATCGCCCGCAGCCGGGGCCAAACCCCGCCCCGGGCCGGGGGGGGCGGTGGGAGGAGGGGGCGGGGGAGGGGGGGGCAGAGGGCGGGGGCAGCGCCGGCAGAGAGGGGCGACAGCCCCCGGGACCCCAGGAGTCCTCAAGCGTCAGCCACAGCCGCCCCACAGCATCCCAGTGCCACCTCCCCCCAGCGTCCCAGTGCTCCCCACAGCATCCCAGTGTCCCCCACAGCATCCCAGTGCCCCCCACAGCATCCCAATGCCCCTCCTCCTCCAGCATCCCAGTGCCCCCCACAGCATCCCAGTGCCCCCCGCAGCATCACACCCCCAGCAACCCAGTGCACCCCTCCAGCTCCCAGGGACCCCCCCAGCAACCCCGTGCCCCTCCTCCTCCAGCATCCCAGTGCCCCCACAGCATCCCAGTGCCCCCCACAGCATCACACCCCCAGCATCCTAGTGCCCCCCCAGCATCCCAGTGCACTCCACAGCATCCCAGTGCCCCCCTCCAGCATCACATTCCCAGCATCCCAGTGCCCCTCCACCATCCCAGTGCTCCCCTCCAGCAACACACCCCCACCATCCCAGTGCCCCTCCACCATCCCAGTGCCCCACTCCAGCATAAACACTCAGCATCCCAGTGCCCCCCTCCAGCATCCCAGTGCCCCTCCACCATCCCACTGCCCCCCTCCAGCATCAACACTCAGCATCCCAGTGCCTGCCACAGCATCCCAGTGTACCCTAGAGCATCCCAGTGCCCCCCTCCAGCATCACACCCCCAACATCCCAGTGCCCCCCACAGCATCCCAGTGCCCCCTACAGTATCCCAGTGCCCCCCTCCAGCATCACCTCCCCCAGCATCCCCGTGTCCCCCCAACATCCCAGTACACCCCACAGCATCCTAGTGCACCCCCTCCAGCATCCCCCTCCCCAGCATCCCAGTGTCCCCCCAACATCCCAGTACACCCCACAGCATCCCAGTGCGCCTCCTCTAGCATCCCCCTCCCCAGCATCCCAGTGCCCCCCCCAGCATCCCAGTACACCCCCCCAGCATCCCAGTGCCCCCTCCAGCATCCCAGTACACCCCAGAGCATCCCAGTGCGCCCCCTCCAGCATCCCCCCCCCCAGCATCCCAGTGCCCCTCCAGCATCCCAGTGCCCTCCCCCCAGCATCCCAGTGCCCCCCTCCAGGATCCCCTTCCAACCTGCCTGCTTCCCCTCAGCTCCCCCCAGCACAGAATCACAGAATCACACAAGGTTGGAAAGGACCCATTGGATCATCGAGTCCAACCGTTCCTAACACTCCCTAAACCATGTCCCTAAGTACTTCATCCACCCGTTCCTTAAACACCTCCAGGGAAGGCGACTCGACCACCTCCCTGGGCAGCCTGTTCCAGTACCCAATGACTCTTACTGTGAAGAATTTTTTTCTGATATCCAACCTGAACCTCCCCTGACGGAGCTTCAGGCCATTCCCTCTAGTCCTGTCCCCTGTCACTTGGGAGAAGAGGCCAGCTCCCTCCTCTCCACAACCTCCTTTCAGGTAGTTGTAGAGAGTAATAAGGTCTCCCCTCAGCCTCCTCTTCTCCAGGCTAAACAACCCCAGCTCTCTCAGCCGCTCCTCATAAGACTTGTTCTCCAGCCCCCTCACCAGCTTTGTTGCTCTTCTCTGGACACGCTCCAGAGCCTCAACATCCTTCTTGTGGTGAGGGGCCCAGAACTGAACACAGTATTCGATGTGCGGTCTCACCAGTGCCGAGTACAGAGGGAGAATAACCTCCCTGGACCTGCTGGTGACCCCATTTCTGATACAAGCCAAGATGCCATTGGCCTTCTTGGCCACCTGGGCACACTGCTGGCTCATGTTCAGTCGGCTGTCAACCAGCACCCCCAGGTCCTTCTCTTCTGTGCAGCTCTCCAGCCATTCTTCCCCCAGTCTGTAGCGCTGCATAGGGTTGTTGTGCCCCAAGTGCAGGACCCGGCATTTGGTCTTGTTAAACCTCATCCCATTGGTCTCGGCCCAGCAGTCCAGCCTGTTCAGATCCCTTTGCAGAGCCTCCCTACCCTCCAGCAGGTCGACACTTCCTCCCAGCTTAGTGTCATCTGCAAACTTGCTGAGGGTGCACTCAATGCCTTCATCCAGGTCATTGATAAAGACATTGAACAGAGCTGGACCCAGTACTGAGCCCTGAGGAACTCCACTTGTGACTGGCCTCCAGCTGGAGTTAACTCCATTGACCACCACTCTCTGGGCCCGGCCATCCAACCAGTTTTCAACCCAGGAGAGTGTGCGCCTGTCCAGGCCAGAGGCTGACAGTTTCTGAAGCAGAATGCTGTGAGAAACTGTGTCAAAGGCTTTACTGAAGTCCAAGAAGACTCCATCCACAGCCTTTCCCCCATCCAGTAGTTGAGTGATTTTGTCATAGAAGGTGATCAGGTTAGTTTGGCAAGATCTGCCTTTTGTAAACCCATGTTGACTGGGCCTGATCACCCGGTTCTCTTGCGTGTGCTTCATGATAGCACTCAAGATTACCTGTTCCATGACTTTCCCTGGCACTGAGGTGAGACTGACAGGCCTGTAGTTCCCCGGATCCTCTCTGCACCTCCCAGTTTCTCCCAGCATCCCCTCCCAGCACCATCCCCCTGCTCCCCCCCAGCTCGCCAGAGCATCCCCCTCCCACCCCCAGCACCTTCCACTCCCCCAGCATCTGCCCAGTAAACCCAGTTCCCACCAGCAACCCCCCCACGCACTCCCCTGAGCATCCTCCCCCCCCCAGTTCCCCCAGCGGCCCCCCATGCACTCCTCCTGCTCCCCTCTCAGCACCCTTTTGCCTCTCAGCACCTCTTTCTCCCCCTCTTCCCCCCAGCTCCCCTCCCAGCCCCCCGCATCATTCCCTGCTTCCCCTCAGCAGCTCCCCTCTCTCCCCACAGCTCCCACCCAGCTCCCCCCCCCAGCATCCCCCCAACAATCCCGGCTCTTCTCAGCAATCCCAGCTCCCCCCAGCAATCAGCCCCCCAGCACCCCCCCCGCGCACCCCTCCTGCTCCTGTCTCAGCACCCCTTTCTTCCCTTCTGGACTCCCCAAGCAGCACCCCCCCCCAGCCAAACCTGCACCCCCATCTGCCCCCCACCCCTGCTCAGAGCCCTTTGCTGTTCCACAGCCCCCAGTGCCGCAGTCAAACTGGTCAGACTGGAGGCAGGGAATGGCTGTTCCCCATCCAGGGCCTTTTCCAGGAGTCCCAGCAGATGCTGGTGACGCTGCTGCGCCAGGAGCCTCCAAGGGCTCTGCTTGGGTTCATCCGCTCCAAATTTGTGTCCTCTACAACCCCAAATATTTAATATTTTCAAGGTAAACTGAGCTCAACTCCTCCCATCCCTCAGGGGGGACCATCAGCAATGCTCACCCCACTCCCGTGTCCACCTGACCCCGATCCCTGGTTTTCCCCAACGCCCTTGGTAAAAGTCTTCAATGAAGCATAAAATAAACATAAAATCCACCCAAAAACCCAGCAGCTCAAGACATCGCTCTCAGCTGAAACGCCAACACTGGAAAATGACTGGAATTGCTTGGAAAATGAGCAACACCTGTTCCACCTTCAACCTGGTCCTGAGGACAAGGGCTTGGGGTGCTGGAGGAGGAGAAGCTCCACTGGCGCTGGAAAAGTGCACTCACAGCCGAGAAACCAACCGTGTCCTGGTCTGCACCTGAAGTTGTGGGACCAGGAGGGAGGGAGGGGATTCTGCCCCTCTGCTCCACTCTGGTGAGACCCCACCTGGAGCCCCGTGTCCAGTTCTGGAGTCCTCAGCACAGGAAGGACATGGAGCTGTTGGAGTGAGTCCAGAGGAGGCCACAGAGATGATCCAAGAGCTGGAGAACCTCCTGTACAAGGACAGGCTGAGAGAGTTGGGGTTGTTCATCCTGGAGAAGGCTCCATGGAGACCTTAGAGCAGCTTCCAGTCCAGAAAGGGGCTCCAGGAAAGCTGGGGAGGAGCTCTTGATCAGGGAGCACGGGGAAAGGAGGAGGGGGAATGGGTTTTAGCTGAAAGAGGGGAGACTGAGCTGGGATTTTAGGCAGAAATGTTTTGCTGTGAGGATGGAGAGCCCAAGGCCCAGGTTGCCCAGTGCAGCGGTGGCTGCCCCATCCCTGGAGGTCTTCAAGGCCAGGTTGGATGGGGCTTGGAGTCCCTGATCCAGTGGGAGGTGTCCCTGCCCATGGCAGGGGGTTGGAGCTAGCTGGACTTTGAGGTCCCTTCCAACCCAACCCAACCCATTCCATGATTCTATGATTTCATCATCCCAGAGCTCATGGCCAAATGGAACGGGTTCGAGAAACATTTCTCTACCATTAACAGGAGAAAAAAATCGAGGGCCGGTTATTAATTAACAGAGCCATTAGCCATTTCCCATCGATGCTGCTGGCACAGATGGCTTCCTGCTGCGAGAGGGATGGGGAGATGACCTCCCTTTGCCTTATTTCCAATAACAGTTCCTAGAATAATCAAGAGATGGGGGACAACCACAGCAGCCGGAGAGAGAGTTTTTCCTTCAAGAAATATTGGTTTTTCTGCAGGAAATTTAAATATTCTCTCACTCTCCCCTTAGGGGGATTCAATTTCCCCTCTTGCCCCATGGAATCATAGTGTGATGGAATGGTGTGGGTTGGAAGGGACATCAAAGCCCAGCCAGTTCCAAGACCCTGACATGGGCAGGGACACCTCCCACTGGATCAGGGGCTCCGAGCCCCATCCAACCTGGCCTTCAACACCTCCAGGGATGGGGCAGCCACCATCTCTCTGGACAGCCTGGGCCGGGGCCTCCATATCCTCATAGGAAAGCACTTCTTCCTATGATCTCATCTAAATTTTGGCTCCTCTGAAAGTCTGATGCTGGAGTTTGAGAATGTGGTTTGGTGTCCACACACCAAACATACATGGTTTGGTGTCCACACACATGGGTGTGCGCGCACTGCCAGGACACCCACGCCCCCCTCAGCAGCCGGGCAGCCCCTTCTCCATTGCCTGATCCCTTGCTCCTTGACCTGAAAATACCACAAACAAACAGTTTCCACCCAAACCTGGGTTTCAGATGCATTTTTTGCTGGCTTGGTTCTCCCCCAGGAGCGCTACTGCCTGCTCCAGCTTCACCAAGCCTTCGTTGGAAAACTAGAGCCAGGAAAGGACACATGTATTCCACGCATCCAAAGCTGTGGAACCAGCACGGAGGGAGGGGATTCTGCTCCTCTGCTCCGCTCTGGTGAGACCCCACCTGGAGCCCTGAGTCCAGTTCTGGAGTCCTCAGCACAGGAAGGATATGGAGCTGTTGGAGAGAGTCCAGAGGAGGCCATGGAGATGATTTGAGGGCTGGAGAACCTCCTGTACGAGGTCAGGCTGAGAGAGTTGGGGTTGTTCATCCTGGAGAAGAGAAGGCTGTGGGGAGACCTTAGAGCAGCTTCTGGTCTGGAAAGGAGCTCCAGGAAAGCTGGGGAGGAGCTCTTGATCAGGGAGCACAGGGAGAGGACAAGGGGGAATGAGTTTTAGCTGAAAGAGGGGAGATTGAGATGAGATTTTAGGCAGAAATGTTTTGCTGTGAGGGTGGGGAGGCCCTGGAACAGGTTGTCTAGAGAAGTGGTGGCTGCCCCATAGCTGGAGGTCTTCAAGGGCAGGTTGGATGGGGCTTGGAGCAACCTGATCCAGTGGCAGGTGTCTCTGCCCATGGCAGGGGGCGGAACTGAATGGGCCCCTTTCAACCCAGACTATTCTAGGATTCTATATTTCCACGTCTGCCCAATGCACACTCCCCACAGGTTTAATCCAGTGCATCGAGTCTTGGTTTTCCAATTTCTCCTTACGGGAAAGTGCCCTCACCCAGCTCCTGCCTTTTCTGCGGTGCCACCCACTGCTGAGCCCAACCTGGGCACAAACAATCCTGCACCGCCCACTTGCCACGGTTAAACCAAGCACCCTGTATTTAAGGTTATTTAGGAAGCAGAGGCACATTCCCAGCGACGGAAAAACGATGGGTTAAAAAGCAGCTCCTGTGTCATTGCGAACCATCTGTCTGGGAAAGGGGTGACTAATTGCACCGCACAACGTGGCACATAAAAATAGAATGAAGCACGCTGAGAAAGGGCGAGCGCTGGAGTGAAGTTTGTTGAACTTCAACTGCTCCACCAGCCCAAGTCAGTGGGGACGGAGAATCAGGGCTAAATTTCAGCACAGGTGACCCCAAAACACCTCAAGGTGGTTTTTCACATCATTTCAAGCGATGCGGTGCTTGGTGGCTGCTCGTGGAAGCCAGGGCTGCGCTGCTGCGACTTTGACTCTTGAGAAAAGCCATCTGCGCTTGTGATTTTTAAATTAAATTTACTGGACGTGCTCTCAAAGCAAGAAGAACCAGGCTGGTTTTCTTCCTTCCAGCAAATTCTGGGTGGCTGCTGCAATCTTGGACCAAATAAATCCCTGTCTCTCTCACTCTATCTCGCTTTCCGAACCGCTGTTTCCTGTGAAGCAGCACACTGGGAAGTTGTATTTTCTTCCAGGCCATACAGAAGAGCCCAAAAGACTAAAAAACGATTCCACCACCTCATCTGAGGAGTCACGGGAGGAAACTTGGGGCTGGAGATGCCAACAGGAAAGTTGCACTGTGAGGTGAGAAAACCCAGTTTGACCTTCATTGGAATAAAGGTTCTGATCCCACCCCAGCCCAAAACCAGCTCTGATATCCAGGCAAATGGAGGGACCGAGTTGAAACCTGTGCCTTAGAGGTAAGTTATAAGATTTGACTTTGAAAACAGTCCTTGGAGAAACGGCTTTGTCCCTCAAGGATCGTGGAGTCATGGAATCATGGAAAGGATGCCAAAGCCCAGCCAGTTCCACCCACTGCCACACATCTCCCACTGGATCAGGGGTTCCAAGCCCCATCCAACCTGGCCTTGAAGACCTCCAGCTATGGGGCAGCCACCACTTCTCTGGACAACCTGTTCCAGGGCCTCCCCACCCTCACAGCAAAACATTTCTGCCTAAGATCTCATCTCAATCTCCCCTCTTTCAGCTAAAACCCTTCCCCCTGTTCTCTCCCTGCACTCCCTGATCAAGAGCCCCTCCCCAGCTTTCCTGGAGCCCCTTTCCAGACCAGAAGCTGCTCACAGCCTTCTCTCCTCCAGGATGAACAACCCAACTCTCTCAGCCTGTCCTCATACAGGAGGTTCTCCAGCCCTCAGATCATCTCCGTGGCCTCCTCTGGACTCGCTCCAACAGCTCCACGTCCTTTCCGTGCTGAGGACTCCAGAACTGGACTCAGGGCTCCAGGTGGGGTCTGAGCAGAGGGGCAGAATCCCCTCCCCGGGTCAGCCAGAGAGCTGTCAGCCCGGTGCCCTGCCCTGTGCATGTCCCGTTGGACAGGACAAGATCCTCGGGACACACTGAGTTTGTCAGCAGCTCTGCCGTAGGGACAGGCAGCTCCATTTCTGGGAAGCAGCCTGAATTGTGGCTGTTATCAGAGCTGCTGGAGATGAGATGGTGGAGCTGGAGGCTGCAATTAGTCCCGAATAGGGGAAGCAGAGGACAATCTCTCTATCGATCTCAGCACAAGTTGCCTAAAGCGCCGGATGCCAAATCCATTTCAGAAGCAACTTGTGAAACACAAAGACCTCAGATGAAGGTTGGTTTTTAAAAACACCTGTTTGGGGATTTGGAGCTGCTCTGTGCTTTGTGTCTCAGTTTCTCCACCTCTGCAGGCAAATTCCTTTGCAAAACGCATGGGACAATGAGGAATGGGGAGTGCTGCATCCCACCCAAACTACAGGGGCTGTTAAACATTCAGTCAAGGAATCATGGAAAGGTTTGGGTCAGAAGGGATCTCAAAGCCCATCCACTTCCAACCCCCTGTCATGGGCAAGGACAGCACCCACTGGATCAGGGGCTCCAAGCCCCATCCAACCTGGCCTTCAACAACTCCAGGGATGGAGCAGCCACCACTGCTCTGGGCAACCTGGGCCAGAGCCTCCCCACCCTCACAGCAAAACATTTCTCCCTAAGATCTCGCCTCTTTCAGCTCAAAACCATTCTTTCTCGTCCTATCCCTGCCCTCCCTGATTAAGAGCCTCTCCCAGCTTTCCTGGAGCCCCTTTGAGTGCTGGAAGCTGCTCTAATGTCTACCTGCAGCCCTCATTTCTCCAGACTGAACAATCCCAACTCTCTCAGCCTGTCTTCATATGGGAGGTGCTCCAGCCCTCAGATCAACTCCGTGGCCTCCTTTGGACTCGCTCCAACAGTTCCATGTCCTTCCTGTGCTGAGGACTCCATAACTGAACAAATATCACCTTAATTATCCATCCCCA
Organism: Cuculus canorus; assembly: GCF_017976375.1. Taxonomy (NCBI): domain Eukaryota; kingdom Metazoa; phylum Chordata; class Aves; order Cuculiformes; family Cuculidae; genus Cuculus; species Cuculus canorus. The sequence continues at coordinate 254,360 of NC_071429.1, forward strand.
CATGCAATTGCTTGCCCCTCTTCTTCAAGGCAAAACTAAAACCTTGCTTGAGAGCAAACCACAGCCCAGCGTGGTTCACCCGGGCTGTAGGACCAGAAGCTGCACCCTCTGCATCCCCATTTGCACCCACCCACCACCTCCAGAGCCTTTCCTTCCAAAGGTGTTTTCCTCAAGAGATTTGACAGAAAAATGGGACAGTAGAATCATAGAATAGTTTGGGTTAGAAGGGACTTTGAAGATATCCAGTTCCACCCCCTCTGCAATAGGCAGGGACATCTACCACATCAGGCTGCCCAAGACCCCATCCAACCTGGCCTTGAACACCTCCAGGGATGGGGCAGCCACAACTTCCCTGGGCAACCTCTTCCAGTGCCTCACCACTCCCATCGTGAAGAAATTAATCCTTATGTCCAATCTAAATCTACCCCTCTCCAGTTTATAGCCAACCCCTCTCATCCTATCACTCCACATCCCTCCCCAGCTTTCATGTAGCCCCCTTCAGGTACTGGAAAGCCGCTATAATGTCTCCTCAGAGCCTTCTCTTCTCCAGGCTAACAGTAACACGTGTTGGTCACATTCCTGCACTGGAGGAGCCCCTTTCTGCTCCACTGCTCTCTAAACACAGCAGGACCTGGGCCAGGCGAGCTCACCCCAGGACACCCAAGGGTGTTGATAAGCCTCTTCCCACCCATAGAGGGATCAATTAAACTCCCACGAGTCACTGAACTGGATATTATGAAGTTTTAACATGAATAAGAAGAGCTCTCAGTCATGCCTTTCCCGGGAACACTCTTGGAAGGTGCGATATGGTTCTCATGCCACCGAGCCTCTCTCAAAAGGCCAATTCAGGTTTAGTGACTGTGAAAACCTCGTGATTCTCCCACCTAACCGTCCGTATTCTTGGAAAAAGCCAAAGTGACTTTCAAGCATCCCTGTCTATTTATGGAAAATTCATTTCCACTCAGGGGAAGGTGAATTTTGACAATTTTCTGTTTCCCGCTGAGTTACAGCTCCCCTGCTCAGCCTCACATGAGTGTGGAGCCCAGGACAGAAGCTGCTTTGATATCCACAAAGCTCAACAAGCCAAAACACATCCAGAGCCCTCAACTTCCCCAGTACATCGGGAACAGGTTTGAGAGCACGCTGGGCTACACAGAAGAAGATTGTCACCTGCACTGGTCCTGGCCAGAGCCAGTGGCAGGATCTCAGCAAGGTGCAGGATCTCACAAGGTCCGGGATCTCAGCAAGGTGCAGGATCTCACAAGGTGCAGGATCTCAGCAAGGTGCGGAATCTCAGCAAGGTGCAGGATCTCAGCAAGGTGCAGGATCTCACAAGGTGCAGGATCTCAGCAAGGTGCAGGATCTCACAAGGTGTAGGATCTCAGCAAGGTCCGGGATCTCAGCAAGGTGCAGGATCTTAGCAAGGTCCGGGATCTCAGCAAGGTGCAGGATCTTAGCAAGGTCCGGGATCTCAGCAAGGTGCAGGATCTCACAAGGTGCAGAATCTCAACAAGGTCCGGGATCTCAGTAAGGTCCGGGATCTCAGTAAGGTCCGGGATCTCAGCAAGGTGTAGGATCTCAGCAAGGTCCGGGATCTCAGCAAGGTGCAGGATCTTAGCAAGGTCCGGGATCTCAGCAAGGTGCAGGATCTCAGCAAGGTCCGGGATCTCAGCAAGGTGCAGGATCTCAGCAAGGTCCGAGATCTCAGCAAGGTCCAGGATCTCACAAGGTGCAGAATCTCAACAAGGTCCGGGATCTCAGTAAGGTCCGGGATCTCAGTAAGGTCCGGGATCTCAGCAAGGTGAAGGATCTCAGCAAGGTGCAGGATCTCAGCAAGGTGCGGGATCTCAGCAAGGTCTGGGATCTCAGCAAGGTCACATCGGTCAAGGTGCAAATATTCAGATTTCCAAGCATGAAGACAAGTCTTACTTCATATGAGCTAAGACATGCTTTAAATAGTCTGCTTGGCCCTCTGCATCCAAATGGAAAATCTCCTGGCAAATGTCACAAGCCTGAGCATCCTCCAAGGCGAGGACAGCACCTTGACCGAGTGTCCCGTCCTCCAGCATCCAGCCAGGCGTCCAGGACGTCTGTGAAGAGCGAAGGGGAAAAGTGGTCAATAGGAATGTCTGAGGCAGCCGCTTTGCCAGCCTCCATCCCCAGGGCTCCCCCTCCAGATGCCAGAGCACAGCCTCCGAGAGCAGCCACTGTGATTTTGTGCCTGCAGAAAGCCTGGGCTGCTTCCCCAGGCTGGAGTCCCCCCATGGCTCCATCCTCACCAAATCTGGAGGATCCTGTCTCCATACGGCTCCTGAGCATCCCCTGTCACTCACCCCTCAGCAGCTGCAATCACTGCCCAGCATTTGCGATTTCCTTTCTGTGCCCTTATCATGTAAGTGCTGGTAAGAACATGGGACCTTCCCAGACAGACACTGCTGCCACTTCTGTCTTTCTTTTCCTTCTTATTAGAAAGTAACCAGATTCTAAACACAGCCCAAGCTGACAATCAACAGCTTTCCACCAAAATCAGGTTGGATGTGGTTTGGATCCCACTGATCCAGTGGGAAATGTCCCTGCCCATGGTAGGGGGATGAAATTGGATGGGCTTTGAGGTCCCTTCTGACCCAAACCATTCCACGATTCCATGAATATGGAGCCACAGCAGCTGTGAAATAATTTTCGAGGGCCCCATTTGGAAGAAGGAACGAAATGAAATGGGGACAGTCATTACAGGGACCCTCGTCAGCAGGTCCAGAGTTGGTGTCCCACCCATAGCACAGATTGTGATGGCTCACCAGGAGGATGCCTTTAGAAATAATCCTATGGAGGGCATATAAATCAGAGAGGATAAAGGAAATATTTAAAAGCTCATTTAATTTGCAGATCCAAAGAAAGTTGGTACAGTTTGTCCCTTCTGAGACTGAATTAACTGCTTCAAGGGTCCCTCAGGGCCTCAGAAAGGATCACCAGACCTCCTAAATGAGGTTCTCCAGCCCTTGGATCATCTCCATGCCCTCCTCTGGACTTGCTTCTACAGCTCCATGTTCTTCCAGTGCTGAGGGCTCCAGAATTGGACATGGAGCTCCAGGTGGGGTCTCACCAGAGTGGAGAATAGGGGCAGAATCCTCTCCCTCCCTGCTGGTCCCACTGCTTTGGATGCAGCCCAGGATACAATTGGCTTTCTGGGCAGCAGATCTGCTTTAAGGACAGATGTCAGAGGGGCTTGTGCACTTAATTCTCCTGAGACCCCAAGAACTGGGTGCCTAGAAGCTTTTTCATAGCCCTAAACCTCCACTCCACCATAGCTTTCCACGTGTCATAGCACAGCTGATGGACAGGATGCTAAGGACTGACAGATGTCATTATCATAGAATCATAGAATCGTTAGGGTTGGAAGGGACCTTAAAGATCATGTAGTTCCAACCCCCCTGCCATGGATCAGGCTGCCAAAGGCCCATCCAGCCTGGCCCCGAACACATCCAAGGATGGGGCAGCCACAACTTCCCTGGGCAACCTGTTCCAGTGTCTTACCACTCTCATGATGAAGAAAGTCTTCCTAATGTCCAGTCTAAATCTGCCCCTCTCCAGTTCATCCCCGTTCCCCCTCATCCTATCACCACAAGTCTTTATGAACAGCCCCTCTCCAGCTTTCCTGTAGCCCCTTCAGGTACTGGAAGGTCCCTAGAAGATCTCCTCTGAGCCTTCTCCAGGCTGAACAACACCAACTCTCTCAGCCTGTCCTCATATGGAGGGTGCTCCAGCCCTGGATCATCTCTGTAGCCCTCCTCTGGACCCACTCCAACAGCTCCAGATCCTTCTTACGTTGAGGATTCCAGAACTGGACACAATCCTCCAGATGAGGTCCCACAGGAGAGGAATAAAGGGACTGAATCCCCTCCCTTGACCTACTGGCCATGTTTCTTTGGATGCAGCCCAGGATATGGTTGGCCTTCTGGGCTGTGAGCACATATTGTCGGCTCATGTCAAGCTTCTCATTGACCAGCACCTCCAAGTCCTTCTCTGCAGGTCTGCGCTCAATCACATCATCCCCCATCCTGTATTGAAACATGGGATTGCCCTGACCCAGGTTTAGGACCTTGCCCTTGGCCTTGTTGAACCTCACGAGGTTCGCACAGCCCCACTTCTCCAGCCTGTCCAGCTCCCTCTGGATGACATCCTGTCCTTCTGGCATGGCAACTGCACCACTCATCTTGGTGTCATCTGCAAACTTGCTGAGGATGCCCTCAATCTCGCTGCCAATATCATTGATAAAGATATTGAACAGCACCGGTCCCAGTACAGACCCCTGAGGGACACCACTCGTCACGGATCTCCATCTGGACTTTGAGCCATTGACCACTGCTTTCTGAATACGACCATCCAAACAATTTCTTATCCACCGAACAGTCCACTCATCAAACCCATATCTCTCCAATTTATAGAGAAGGATGTTGTGGGGGACCTTGTCAAAGGCTTTACAGAATTCCAGGTAGATCCCATATGTTGGTTTATCATGTCCACTGCTGTGGTTACCCCATCATAGAAAGCCGCTAAGTTGGTCATTATGCTGGGAAGAGCACACAAGCATCACAGAAAAAAATCCCCATCAGCCACACAACTTACCTTCACAGGTCCTCGAATCTCTACTGACACTTCAGCCTCAGCAGGCAGAGCAGTTTCACCGGGAGCATCTTCTCTCCTAAAGGCTTCTGGGGCTTCATAGAGGTCCAGAAGAGTCAGGAAGGCATCTCCAACAACTGGGTTTGGTGCCGCAGATTCCTGTGGGTGGCAGCAAGCTCTCACTTCTTCCCTGGGGGCTTTCACAGTAGGAAGCATCCTACAGGTTTTCAGCCATGTGTCTATACTCACCTTCTCACTCCTCTCAGCTTTCTTGGTGCCAAAGGCTACAGTGAGAGCTGCTCCTCCAGTTACCCCACCAAAGATGCTGCTGTTGGTGGTGCCTGGTGGGCACTCACTGTCAAAGCCGGGCAGCGTGTCGAGAGTGTGCGGCTGTACCGGGGTTTGAGCAGAACACATGGTGGTGGAGATGGTGGATGATGGGGCCTCTGAGTGTTTCTGGTGGCTGTCCAGTGGCCTTTCCCCTTCCTCCATGACCATATCCTCCGTGCACTGGATTGGCAGCGACACAGGGATATCTTTGAAAGAAGCAAGCCAGAAAGGTCATTCCTGGAACTTAAACAGCGTTGGTGTTTTCCCTTCCATTGCCTCGTGGCCCTTTCACACTTTTGAAACAACTGGGCACTACTTCCTCACTGGCAAAGCTCGCCTGTCCCCATCGCTCAAAGAAATACAAGGCTGGAAAAGGGCAACCAGGGACAGCCGGGGAAGGCTGCGAGCTGGAGGAGCAGCAGATACCTCAGGAGATGTCGAGACATCGCTGCATCCCCAACAGCTGGGCTGATCCCAGTGATGGCTTTCGTCTGGGTGCTGTTTGGAGACTTAATTTGCACCAGCCCCAAGAAAGAGACCCAGATGGCGGAGCTGCGAGGCAAGGAAGCGAGCGCAGAGGTGAGGAGCAGGAGGACCTGCCCAGCAGCTGGTTTCATAGCACATGGCAGCTGTTTTCCGACCACAGAAAACACCCTTCAGGGTTGGGAACAGCATGCAAAGCCCTGCGGGTGGGATGTGACCGCTGGGGGGACACAGACAAGCACATGGACCAGGGAGATTTCTTGGAAGACCAGGCAGGCTGATGTGAAGGGTGAGAACGTTTGCCCAGGTGGTTTCCAGTCTGTAGAGGCTCCACCACCATCCCTGCTTCCCAAAACTGCTCGAGGCAATGGGTTCCCCCTGTGCCATGCTCCTTCTCCCTCTCTTGAACGAGCAGCAGCGGTGCTAACACTGTTCTGAGCAGACACACGCACACGTTACTCCACATTTGATGGAGAAGACAAAACCAAAAAGCCGTGACAGCCAGCATGGGTTACAGAGCATGCTTCTGCCTCCAATTGCCTTCATGTTACCCCCACTTTCCACAGCAAACTTCTTGACAGAATCGGGACAAAGGTTCAAACTACACTGGCCAGCCCGGGTCTGCGGTTTCCACACACTGTCCCTAGCCCTGCTACTTACCGAGGATGGGTCCTTTCCTGGCCGTCAGCTTCTGGAGGAGCTTGCCCTGCTTGATGCACAGATCCTGTAGCCTGGCAACTTCCCCACGGAGCTGGAGGAATATTTCTTCCATCTCCATCATGCCTAATCAGAAGAAAAGCAAGAGGAACTGATGGGCCATGAGTTAGCTGAAGATGCCGAAGTGACTCTGAGCTGGTGGAATGGGGAGGACCTGGCTCGGTTGTGCTGCAGGGTCTCTGGAGCTCCTGCACGCTCATGCATGCAGGACTGCAAAGAAAGAAGCCCTCCCAGTTCTCTTACCATTTACACAGCAAAAACTGAAAAGAGAAGTGATTCTGCCTGAGCCAGGGGATAACTACACACCCAAGCTGGGCTTTTCCACCTCGCAGCCCACAGCTGCCACAAGCTCAGCTCCAAACAACCAAAAAGTCCAACTTATTGAAATATCTACCTGGAAAAAAGTTGCATTTCCCATTCACTTGGTACCAAGGGAATTAATTGTTTGCTCAGTGGCATAAGAGCAAACAAACTCCAGACAACACACCCATACAGGGAACTACAGCCAAGTTTTGGGGGCACAATTCCCCTCCCTTGAGATGCTCAGCCCTGAGCTGCCCCTTCTGCTCTCAGAAATACCCTGCAATTAAAACCGAGCTCCTGCCCACACAGAATGCATTAACCAAATATTGTTACTACGACAAAAACGCTCTCTGTGTTGTGTTCAACACATTTCTCCTTGCTTTAACAGCTGTATTGTGCATTGGACTTCCCAGATTTATCATATTGCACCAATTATTACCAGTCTGAAAGACAATAAATAAAACCAAAGCTCTGTACCAATCTGCAAACCATCTGCAAAGTACATTTTAATTTGAAAGATTCGTTCAATCTCGATTAGCATAATATGCAAATCAGCTTTGCTTCCTGTCATATTTTCCAGGTTCACTGCTGCTCAGCACTGCAAATTTAAGCTCCAGCTCTGTAATTGGGGGCTTGGCTGATAGCTTTGACGGAGCCTCTGCTGATACTCGGGGTGATGTGGATTCCCTGACAGGGCCGAAGAGCAGAAATCCTACCCAGTCTGAAGGAAACGCACCCGGCACAAGGAAAACTGCAGACAAAATGGTAAGGTTCGCTTCCAGCCCAAGTATTTCTGCGCTTCTCACACCACAAACACGCTGTGAACCTAACTGCAGCGTATTTTCAGCTATTTAGGTCCCACTGATTCTTAAAAACCAAGGAGAAACATTTTGCCCCTTCTAACTCCATAGCTAACATATCAAATTAAAGATTAAGAAGATATATTTTGCCCGAGAGTTATATATAATGATGCCAATTAATTATTAAGCAGTGTGCAGTGTGGAGCTGTCATTCCCAAGCAAGGCTGTATTGATTTTGTACGATCCCTGCTGGTTTTGTCAGTAGTTAACTGCTGCTTCATTTCCCCTGCATTATTTTTGTGACACTGGCAGGACGGGGCACAGGGAGAGTTTAATCTCCTGCGCAACCTGAAAAGCGTTTCACAAATTGCAATTAAAAGAAGCAAAGAGAACACAAAAAATACTGGGGAAATTGGATGCTCGGGGTCCGCTGAGCAACACAGAGGGGCAGGAACTGCCTTTAGCCCACTCCTCCCTTGGAGTCTGGGAACAGGGCTGGTTTAGCTCAGTGAAAACCTCATCCCCAACATGTGCCCCACGACAGGACCCGGTGTGGACCCTGGGATGCCAAAAAGCTCCATTTTTTCGCACTTACTGTGGTGAGGGGCCCTGTCAAGCCCAGCCGGGCGACCACGATGCGACATTGGGCTCCGTGAAGCGCAGCTGCAAAGAGTTCAGCAGCAGCAAACACTGGGGTAGGGAATTTCCCCTTCAGTTTTTTAGCTGAGAGTGAAACTTCTGCAAGACGGTGAGGCAGGAAACAAAGCAGCAGTGAATTACAGGCAGGCGCTGCACAAACCCAGGGGTTAAATTTAGCTCTGAAAAGCACAGGAGACAGTTCTGAAGGCTGAGGGTTGGCCTCATGGCGGGTGAGTGTTGGCTCCTCTCTGCGCCATGCTGGGTGAGCCTGGTGCCTTTTCTGTGCCTCAGTTTCCCTCTGCCTTTCCCTGGCAATGGGTAGTGATTTAACGTGGAGATTGATGGCTATTTATGCATCTGCAGTGCCCCAGAGCCCTGCCCAACTCATCTCTTGTAAGGATGATAATATTCAAGTTAATATCCTGATAATCCAAATTAATACTCACTCTACTTCAGCTCAAATCCCCCAAATCCTCTATACAGCACAGGAGCAAAGGTGAGATCCACAGCTGGGCAACTAGAATCTACCCAGGGTTCATCCTTTGGGATCCTGGAGGTTTTTCCCACCACCTTCCTTTGTGTCTCGACCACAGCCACTCCTGGGGAGTTTAGGGGCTGCTCACACACTGCTTTACAAGCAAAGGTATCCCCTGCGGAAGGGTTCATATCTGTCACATTGTCCCTGAAGGGGCTCTGAGCTGCAATTTCACCTCTCTACTGTCTCACCTGGCTTTCCCGGTGAGTTTTTATGTCATGTCCAGCAGCTGCTGATCCTCTGGCTGAAGCTGCATGAAGACATCGCTGTTTGGGCTTAAACCCAGGGTGTGAGAAGGCAGAAATGGGGGGGCTCGAGGCAGGGGGTTTGATGGTTGCTGGGGTCACGGCAGAGAGCAGCTCACTGGTGCCGTCAGCTGGGTGACAGGGAGAGACAGGCTAGTGAGGGAGGACACAGAGGGATGGGAGTAATTAGCTGCTCCCCTTGTTAATGGGCTATTTATAGTGACCAGTGTGCTCGGGAAAACTAGCAGCAATGATTACTGCATCCCGGTACAACCAGCAATAAATCAAGCCCAGGCATGGCGAGTCCCTCGCTTGGACCTGCCCCGAGCCCGGGCCACCGCGGTGGCCAACACAGCCAGCGGCACCGAGGCCTCAGGAGGCTTCGCCGGCGTCGAGGTCGTGGCCCGTGGGGTCAAGGTCGAGGTCGAGGTTGAGGTCAATGTGGACCTTGTGGCCCAGGGGGTCAAGGCTGAGGTCAAGGTTGGGGGCATGGCCTGTGCAGTCAATGTGGAGGTCATCATCTGGGGCATCAAGGTTGGGGGTCAAGGTTGGGGTCAAGGTTGAGGCCCATGGGGGTCAAGGTTGGGGTCAAGGTTGAGGTGTGGCCAAGGGGGTCATGGTTGAGGTCAAGGCTGAGGTCATGGCCTACTGAGGCTGTCCTGGAGCAGGGAAGACCAGGAGGCTCCATTGCACCTGCGGAGTCAGTAATAAGGAAGAATAACGACTACAAATGTGACAGGAACTGAGGGACGAGCGTGGGCAGGAAGGGCACTCGTATCCTGCCAGTTCCTCCGTAGAGGATCCATAGCTCCTGGCAGCATCCCCAGTACCTGCCTTCACCGCTCCAAGCACACCTGGGGGCAAGGCCCTATGGCCTCTATAGGGCCCTGTGGTTCCCAGAGCCCCTGTTCCCAGGCCCTTGTGGCTCTTTTGGCCTCTATAGGGCCCTGAGGCTCCCAGCCCGCCCCAAGCCAGGCCCCTCTGGTCCCTATGGCCTCCATAGAGCCCTATAGTATCCAACAGGCACAGAGCAAGGACCCTGTAACCCTTATGACCTCTATAGGGCCCTGTCACACTTATGGCCTCTATAGGGCCCTATGCCACCCAAGAGACACAGAGCCAGGGCCCTGTCACCTCTATAGGGCCCTGTAACCCCTAGGGCCTCTATAGGGCCCTATGGCATCTGACAGACACAGAGCCAGGGCCCTGTCACCCCTATAGCCTCTATAGGGCCCTGTGAACTCTATGGCATCTATAGGGCCCTGTGGCTCCCAGAACCTGTGTTCCCAGACCCTTGTGGCTCTTATGGCTTCTATAGGCCCCCCATTCACAGGCCCTATGGCCTCTATAGGACCCTGTGGTTGCCAGAGCCTCTGTTCCCAGGCCCTATGGCCTCTATAGGACCCTGTGGTTGCCAGAGCCTCTGTTCCCAGGCCTTATGGCCTCTATAGGACCCTGTGGTTCCCAGGGCCCCTGTTCCCAGGCCCTATGGCCTCTATAGGACCCTGTGGTTCCCAGGGCCCCTGTTCCCAGGCCTTATGGCCTCTATAGGACCCTGTGGTTCCCAGGGCCCCTGTTCCCAGGCCCTATGGCCTCTATAGGACCCTGTGGCTCCCAGAGCCTCTGTTCCCAGGCCCTATGGCCTCTATAGGACCCTGTGGTTCCCAGGGCCCCTGTTTCCAGGCCCTATGGCCTCTATATGGTCCTGAGGCCCACAGCAGTCCAAAGCCAGGCCCCTCTAAACCCTACGGCCTCTGTAGGGCCCTCTGGCACCCAGAGCCCCTGTTCCCAGGCCCCTCCAGTCCTTATGGCCTCTATAGGGCCCTGTGGCACCCATCAGCCCCAGTGCCAGGCCCCTGTGCCCAGTGTCAAGCTCCTATATCCTCTACAGCCCGTCACTCCAGCTGCCGCCATCCCAGACCAACACAGATGTCACCAGAAGGGTTTGTCACACCAGAAGGACAGGATGTCATCCAGAGGGACCTGGACAGGATGGAGAGGTGGGGCTGGAGAACCTCATGAGGTTCAATAAGGCCAAGGGGAAGGTCCTACACCTGGGTCAGGGCAACCCATGGTTTCAATCCAGGATGTGGGATGATAGAATTGAGAGCTGCCCTGCAGAGAAGGACTTGGGGTGCTGGGGGAGAAGCTCAACATGAGCCACCAACATGTGCTCACAGCCCAGAAACCAACCATATCCTGGGCTGCATCCAAAGAAACCTGAGTGAGGAAGGGAATTCTGCCCCTCTGCTCTCCTCAAAGCCCACCTTGAGCGAAGTCCAGATTCCTCAACATAGGAAGGAGATGGACCTGTTGGATCATGTCCAGAGGAGGTCGTGGAGTTGATCTGAGGGCTGGAGAACCTCTGCTATGAGGACAGGCGGAGAGAATCGTGGTTGTTCAGCCCAGAGAGGGCTCTGGGGAGACCTTAGAGCAGCTTCTAGTCTGGAAAGGGGCTCCAGGAAAGATGGGGAAGGACTTGTTCGAAGGGCGTGTAGTGATTAGATGAGGATGAATGGCTTTAAATTGAAAGGAGGAAGATTTAGATGAGACATTAGGAAGAAATTTTTCACAATGAGGGTGGGGAGGCCCTGGAACAGGTTGGCCAGAGCAGTGGTGGCTGCCTCATCCCTGGAGGGGTTCAAGGCCAGGTTGGATGGTGCTTGGAGCCCCTGATCCAGTGGGAGATGTCCCTGCCCATGGCAGGGGGGGTGGAACTGGATGGGCTTTGAGCTCCTTTCCAACGCAAACCGTTCTAAGATTCTATGATTTTATGATTCTAGGATTCTATAGACCCCGGTCCTCGCCGGAGCCCCGGTGTCAGGCTCCTCTATCCTCTGCAGCCCCCTGCCACTCAGGCTGACCCCGTCCCAGACCCACACGGCCCCCGCACACCCCAGTTCCCCACCTGTGTCCCTTGTCAAAGCGCGAGGCCGGCGGGCGGCACTAGGACCGAGGGGTGGTTCTGGCGGCGGGGCGGCGCTAGGACCGCGGCGGCACCGCCTCATGCACCTGTAGCGGGGGGCGGTGGCAGGTGGAGGCGGCGGCCCCGCCCCTCGCGAGCGCCGGCCCCGCCCCGCCCGGACCGCACCTGCGACCCCGCGCACCGAGAGCCGGGTGAGCGGGGAGGGGGGGGGACCGGGGGCGAGGGGGGGGGCGAGGGGGGAGGCTCTGGGTGAACGGGGATGGGGGGCTCCGGGATCACCGGGGAGCGGGGACAGGGGACACCGGGAAGCGGGGATCGGGGGGGGGTGGGGGGGTCACCGGGGGAGCGGCGACAGGAGTCACCGGGAAGCGGGGACGGGGGTGGCTCCGGGGGAGCGGGGACCGAGGTCACCCGGGGGGGGGCTTCGGGATTACCGGGGGAGACTCTGGGTGAACGGGAATGGGGAGCTCCGGGATCACCGGGGGAGCGGGGATAGGGGTCACCGGGAAGCGGGGACTGGGGGGGTCACCGGGGGAGCGGGAATGGGGGTCATTGGGGGACTTCGGGATTACTGGGGGAGACTCTGAGTGAACGGGAGTGGGGGACTCCGGGATTACCGGGGGAGGGAGGACAGGGGACACCGGGAAGTGGGGATGGGGGGGGGTCACCGGGGCAGCGGGGACAGGAGTCACCGGGAAGCGGGGACGATGGTGGCTCCGGGGGAGCGGGGACCGAGGTCACCCGGGGGGGCTTCGGGGTCACCGGGGGAGACTCTCGGTGAACGGGAATGGGGAGCTCCGGGATCACCGAGGGAGCTGGGATGGGGGCCACTGGGGGGCTTCGGGATTACCGGGGGAGGCTCTGGGTGAACGGGAATGGGGGACTCCGGGATTACCGGGGGAGGGAGGACAGGGGACACCGGGAAGCTGGGAGGCGGGGGGGGGTACCGGGGGAGCGGGGATGGGGGTCACTGGGAAGCGGGGATGGGGGATAGAGAGGGATCCGGGGGAGCAGGGATGGGGGTCACTGGGGGGCTTCGAGGTCACCGAGGGAGACTCCGGGGTTACCGGGCTGGAGGAATGGGAATGAGGGGGTCCGGGATCACCGGGGGAGCGGGGACAGGAGTCACCGGGAAGCAGGGGGGGCTCCAAGATCACTCGGGGAGCGGGAACGGGGGATGCTCCAGGGTTACCGGATAAACGGGAATGGGAGGGGGGCTTCAGGATCACCGGGCGAGCGGGGACAGGGGTCACCGGGGGGCTCCGGGGTCACCGAGGGAATGGGGAACAGGGGGGGGCTCTGGGATCATCGGGTGAGTGGGAATGGAGGGAGCTTTGGGGTCACTCGGGGAGAGGGGATGGGGAACAGGGGGTCCCGGTGTGGAGCCCCCTCCCTGGGTTGGGGAACAGGGGGGTTCTGGAGTGGAGCCCCCTCCCTGGGAAGGGGAACTGGGGGGGTCCCAGTGTGGAGCCCCCTCCCTGGATTGGGGAACAGGGGCGTCCCAGTGTGGAGCCCCCTCCCTGGGAAAGGGGAACGGGGGGGGTCCCGGTGTGGAGCCCCCTCCATAGGAAGGGGAACAGGGGGGTCCCGGTGTGGAGCCCCCTCCCTGGGTTGGGGAACAGGGGGGTCCCGGTGTGGAACCCCCTCCCTGGGAAAGGGGAACGGGGGGGTCCCGGTGTGGAGCCCCCTCCATAGGAAGGGGAACGGGGGGGGTCCCGGTGTGGAGCCCCCTCCATAGGAAGGGGAACAGGGAGGTCCGGGTGTGGAGCCCCCTCCCTGGGAAGGGGAACAGGGGGGTCTCGGTGTGGAGTCCCCTCCCTGGGAAGAGGAACAGGGGGGTCTCGGTGTAGAGCTTCTCCCTCCCCCATGGAAAAGAGTCCCAATACAAAGGAGGGGGGTCTTGGGACAGAGCCCCCCTGGGGGAAGGGTCTGGGGTTCTGGAAGGACCCCCCCCATGCATCTCAGCTGGTGCCTGGGTCTGCACAGCTCCACGCGCCGTGCTGTGCAGGATCCGACCCCCTCTCTCCCAGCCAGCCAGCTCCTCCATCCCTGAGGGTGCAGGACCCCAGGGCTCACTCCGACTGCGACGAGGCCAGTGCTTCGACAGTGGGAGCCCCATGGGACCCCACTTCACACCGAGCAGCTCCCGCCTTCCCAGTCGCACCCCCTGGCATCACCAGTTCCTAAAACCGGAGCCACGCTGGGATGCTCTGGTGAGAGGGGCTGCATCCTGCCAGCAGCACCGGCCGCTGCTCAGCACCGCCCCACGATGAACGTGGTGGGGTGCAAGGTTGCACCCCAATTCCTGTTGTTGCAATCCTGACCGCTTCTGCCATCGCAATCGTGGGCGCCAGCTCGCTGCCACGTGGAGCGCGCGGCCACGTCGACTGCAGCCGCCCTGTTTGCTTTCGGCATCCTTGTTGCTTTGCTTTCATCGGATTGATTTTCCCTCTTTTCCCCCCTCCACCAGGGACCTGTCCCTCAATTTCCACTTTTCCTTGGGATTCCTCCCTTCCGTGGCACAGAGGATGCTCAGGTGCCCCAAAATTCCCACCAAACCCCCTTTTTCTCAACCCCAATGTTCTTTGATGGATCATTTAGGCATTGGTTTTCCTGGACACAGGGTGAGCCCCATCCCAACGTGGGATTTGGGCGATGAGTTGGATGGGGTGGAGTGGCATCAGCGCCGTGTGTTCGCAGGTGCGGTACGGACCTCGCACCGCAGCTTGTTGCAAAATCAGCACCTTTTTGGGATGATTTGGGGGAGATCTTTTCCCTTTATTTTTTGGGGGGGGAGGGGGATAGGGAGTGGGTTTGGATTCAAGAGATGAAGCGTTGCTGTTGTGCACAAACCTGTGCCCTCTCCCCATGTGCCGAGTGCCACCTTGGGGTTTATTAGCATTGAACAGTTAACGAATGTGCTTCATTAATGTGGTAGGAAAGAGACTCTCGAGAGATTCAGACCTGGTCGAAACGGGGTTTTCCTTCCCAAAACAGGTTGCTCTTCGCCTCTCGCCTCCTTGCATGGCAGCGGCTCGCACCGTGCAATGAATCCGTCGGGTCTCGGGGGATACTATGGGGTGGGAGCATCAAATATAAGCAGAAATTGAGGTGGATTTGGTTTTTCCCTCTTGATTCTGCTCCGCTCGCATAGAGCCGGTACCGCCTGTTCCTGCTGCGCCCTTGGCAGTGAAGCGTGGTCCGGCTTTGATCCCAGCGCCGCCAGTGACCCCGAGGTCCCCGTCGTCCCTCCTCCTTTGGAGCCAAAGCTTCCTCGCCCTTGAAGCTGCTGGAGGTCCCTGCTCGCTGCGGGGCTGCGCCATTGCCAAGGCGATAAAAAGAAAAGGAATAAAGGGAATAAAGGAAAGGGGGGGGGGGGACGACCCAGAGGAGGAGATGCTGCTGAATGGACCCCACGGAGCTTGTCCGTGCGGCAGTGGCTCACAAAGAGCGGCCGCGGGCGGTGGGAACGCTCAGCGAAGCTTTGCCGCCGGTGCTGAGTTCCCAGTGGCTGCTGCACCGGGCAGGACACCGGACACTGCCTGGATCCACTGCTCCGATTCAGCAGAAACTGGAGCAACACAAGGTTTCAGATGCGTTTTTGTTCCAAGCGACGCTGCAGGCAGGGAAAATAAGCCAGGAAAGGTTCTTTCCAAAAATATTTTGGCACGTTTTGCGGCTTTATTTCAGCTCCTTCACATAGCTCCTGGCAGGCATGGGGAGGGAAGGGACACGGCCGCAGCCGGCTGGGTGGCAGGAGGAGAAGCTGCTGGTATTGTCCCATCCATGCTGGCTGCATCCAGCACCGCTCGCAGCGTCTCTCAAACCTCCTTTTTTCCTGGTGGTTTAGTTTTTAACGTGGATTTCCAGGCTGTAAGGGTCACCGGAGGAGTGGATTTCACTGATCTTGCAGGAAGTGAACTTTATCTTGATATATAATTAATATTAAGTTGCTATTATATGAATATCAGGGGATGCAACCGACATGCATCCATTTTGAATTAACCTGTGTGTGTTTTCCCCTCTCCTCAGCTTAGTGGAGCGGCGCAGAGCATCATGAAGCACCTCAAGACCCCACATCCCTGACCCACCCATCGCTGCAGGGAGCACCCTCTGGAAACCACACAGCAAAAAGGGAAAATGAGGCTTTTCCGGCGACGCTACAGCCCCTTGAAGGTGGCATTGGTGGGTGCCGTCTTCGTCATCTTCATCTTCATCCTGCAGAAGGATGTGGGGAAGAAGGAACCGGGCGAGGAGCCCTGGTTGAAGAACATCGTCCAAGGGAGGGACCAGGTCCTTGACCTGATGCTGGGGGCGGTCAACAACATCCGAGATTCGATGCCAAAGCTGCAGATCGGCGCTCCGGTTCAGCAGGAGGAACCGCTGCCCAGAGCTCGCTCCTGCCTGCCGGGCGTCTACACCGCGGCAGAGCTTCGGCCACTGATGGAGAGACCCCCCCAAGACCCTGGCAGCCCCGGTGCCGATGGCAAAGCCTTCAAGAAGGATCAGTGGACTCCAGAGGAGACGAAGGAGAAGGAGCAAGGTTACGAGAAGCATTGCTTCAACGCCTTCGCCAGCGACCGCATCTCCCTCCAGCGAGCTTTGGGACCTGACAGCCGCCCACCGGAGTAAGAGCTGTCACCCAGAGCCGTGGGGATGCGAGGGCGAGGTTAAGGGGGAATAGAAGCAGAGCAGGATGTCACCAGGCAGTGGCAGTGGATTGAATAGAGGAAAAAAATACAGCTATTTATTATTATTTTTTCCCTATTTTCATAGAATGGGTTGGAAGGGACCTCAAAGCCCATCCAGTCCCACCCCTGCCATGGACTGGGACATCTCCCACTGGATCGTGGGCTCCAAAGCCCCATCCAACCTGGCCTTGAACCCCTCCAGGGATGGGGCAGCCACGACCGCTCTGGGCAACCTCTTCCAGACCCTCCCCACCCTCTCGAGAAAACATTTCTTCCTGAGATCTCATCTCAATCTCCCCTCTTTCAGCTCAAAACCGTTTCCCTCATCCCTGCACTCCCCAGTGGAGTTTTGGGGGGGTGGTTTCTAACAGCTAATGGTGGCTCTTTGTGCCCCCACATACCTGCTTGCAGCCAGGTGGCTCCAGCGTCTCCCCCCCTTCCCCTCCTCTCCCTCTTTTACTTCAGCCAGTTCCAGTAATCGGACTTTTTATTTTCTTACCCAAGTGGAACAGCCTCAGACCCCGCTGGGGTTGCTGAGGGGAGGGGGATGAAGGAAGCAAGAGAGATTTCCTCACCCGCCTTCCAGCAGTGGGCTGCCGGATTAAAGTCTGGACCCCCACAACCCTTGCCCGTGCAGGGGGGTGGGCTGGGGGGCTCGCTGGGATTTTGGGGTGGAAAAAAGGCTTGAATAGGAGCTAGAAACCCAGCCCTGGCATGGAAACCACCCCCACCCCACACAGACAGGCGATTATCTGTGCTTAGCAGGTGTAGCAGTGACAATGGGGGGCACAGTGGGGCTGGGCGGGTGGCAGGAATGCGATTCACTGTCCTGGCGGCGAGGGGGGAAGAGTAGAAATCAATTGAAATCAAAGTGGCGATGAGGCTGGAGCTGCTGGGGCCAGGAGCTGCTCTCCTGCTGCGGGGTTTGGGGAGGACAAGAGCTGTTTTGTTTCTGTAGTGCCCCCAAAAATCTTTCTTAGGCTGCTGCTTTTCTTTCTTGGAGGTGCATCGACCAGAAATTCAAGCGATGTCCCCCCTTGCCCACCACCAGCGTCGTCATCGTCTTCCATAACGAAGCTTGGTCAACGCTACTGCGGACCGTGTACAGCGTCCTGCACACCTCCCCGGCCCTCCTGCTCAAGGAGATCATCTTGGTGGACGATGCCAGCACGGATGGTGAGCAGAGGCCGTGGTGGGATGCAGGAGCTGGAGGGATGCGGGAGGCCGTGGTGGGATGCAGGAGCCGGAGGGATGCAAGGAGATGCTGAGATGATGGAAAGATTTCCATCCTGGGCGCAGCAGTTCTGAGCCACTTGGAGAAGTGGCTTGTGCCAACTCTCTGACACGCTGGCATCCTGGGAAGCATCCAACAACTCTTCCCCGTTGTTTCCCCGTCCGCCTGGCAGTGCCCTCGGGGATTTTCTCTTCTCTGTTAACCCAGCCCTGGAGAAAAATCAGCCGCTCCTCCCACATCCTGCACACACCTTGGCTGCTGGCTGCCTTCCCTGCCAGGCTGCAATCCTCATTAGCTACACCCAGAGCTAATTAGAGCCGTGGTTTGGCGTTGGGGTGCTGGAGAGGAACGGACTTCGCTCTCACCCTGGAGATAAATGCTTCTCTGCATCTGCATCGGCTCCCAAGGAGCAGACACCTTGGGGCAGTGTGGGGCTTTAGTGTTCCTGAGACTTGGGGACATGGATTGGGTGCTCCTGAGGCTTGGAGTCCCTTCCTAGCACAGGTCTCCAGGTGTCCCAGCTCTCATTGGGTCGTTCCCAGCTTTTGGCTTGGCTGCATCTGCCAAGGAAGGAGAGAAATCCCAGTTCCCCAGGGTGACAACTTGTCCAAGACCTCCTCATCCTGTTGCTCCCCAGGTCCCTCTCTAGTGGGTGATTAGATGGGGTGGGTGGGCAGCTCCTTTGCAAAAGCAGCTTTCTTTAACCAAAAACTTGCTTGGATTTTGGGGAAAGGTGGCTCCGTGTCACCCCGAGCCCACAGCCAATCCACACCCGCGTGTGGATTGTGAGTAGGACCTCCTGCAAGGGGAAGGGCTGGGCTGGGGGCAGCAGGGTGGGCAGATGAGGCACAGGGACCGGCTTCTCCTGTCTCTGGCCGAGCTGATTGCTCCTTCTTCCACCTCCAGAATACCTGAAGGATGAGCTGGATCGCTACGTGCAGCAGCTCCAGATCGTACGAGTCGTGCGGCAGAAGGAGAGGAAAGGGCTGATCACGGCTCGGCTGCTGGGGGCCAGCGTGGCCAGCAGTGAGGTCCTCACCTTCCTGGATGCCCACTGTGAGTACCCAGCACCTCCTGGGGTCCCCAGAGAGCTGAGGGCGATGAAGTTCTTCTTGGGAAGAAATGTTTTGCTGTGAGGGTGGGGAGGCCCTGGCCCAGGTTGCCCAGAGAAGTGGTGACTGCTCCATCCCTGGAGGTGTTCAAGGCCAAGTTGGATGGGGCTTGGAGCAACCTGATCCAGCAGGAGGTGTTAGAAATGGATGGACTTTGAGGTCCTTTCCAAACCGAACTATTCCATGATTCTATGAAGTTGTCTCCACTCAATGGCCAACCCTTCATCATGCTGCAGGTGAATGTTTTCATGGTTGGCTGGAGCCCCTCTTATCCCGCATCGCTGAAGAGCCCACAGCTGTGGTAAGCCCTGACATCACCACCATCGATCTCAACACCTTTGAGTTCTCCAAGCCTGTCCAAAATGGCAAACAGCACAGCCGGGGCAACTTTGACTGGAGCCTGACCTTCGGCTGGGAGATTATCCCACCCCGGGAGAGGCAGAGGAGGAAGGATGAGACCTACCCCATCAAGTAAGTCACCACAGGAGGGGTTTGTTCAGCCTGGACAAGAGGAGGGTCCAGGGAGACCTTAGAGCAGCCTCAAGAACGGGAAGGGTCTCTTGATTAGGGAGTACAGGGAGAGGACGAGGGGAACAGTTTTGAGCTGAAAGAGGGGAGATTGAGCTGAGATTTTAGGAAGAAATGTTCTCCTGTGAGGGTGGGGAGGCCCTGGCCCAGGTTGCCCAGAGCAGTGGTGGCTGCCCCATCCCTGGAGGGGTTCAAGGCCAGGTTGGATGGGGCTTGGAGCCCACGATCCAGTGGGAGGTGTCCCTGCCCATGACAGGGTGTTGGAGCTAGCTGGGCTTTGAGGTCCCTTCCATCCCAAACCATTCTTGATTCTGATTTTTACCCGCTTTGGAGCTGGTGTCCTGGGAGCACAGGTTGGATGAGCCTTGGGGGAACTGTCTGCAGCCAAAGGCTGCAAGATGACCTGGATGAGCGTGGGTGGCAGCTGCAGCGTTGCTTGGGGAGGCATAGCCGGGGTGGCAGAGTTGGGTGCCCTCTGCTGGGAAACTGTCCCTTCCTTCAGTTGGTTTTGCTCTTTTTTTCCAACAAACTGGGATTTTCCCTGTCGGTTTTGGCACCTCTAGATGGGCGAAGCTGTCTTTTGCTTTGTGGGATGCTTAGTTTGGGGGATCTCAGGTGGCTTTTGCTTGGGAAGAGAAGTCTCAGGCATGGCCAGAGCTGCCAGAGGAGAAACATCTGCCGGAGTTCTGTGAACAGGAACCATTGGCAAAGCCACCTTTGAACGGCCTCCAGCCATCCCTCCATTCCTACAAAGCCTCTTGTGAAGGGTTTAATCCCCGTCTTGTATCTTTTTCTTCTTGAACACCCAACTGCCTGGACACGGGGTGGGCACCTGCGCTGGCTTAGCGGCAAAAAGATGTCACTTGTGGATCAGATTGCACAAAACCCTATTTTTACACCCTATTTTGCACATGGAGAAACCTTCGATGTTTTTTCCATCTATACTTATCCATCAGTGCCCCACACATAGCCGGGTCCTCCCACCAGGAGATACCGGACACCCTGCCTGGCCCAAGCCCCAGCCTGGCCTCGGCTCTGGCTTTGTGCAGGGGTCACCCGGGAGACGTCCCTGTCCCGATAAAGGTCCCTTGTACCATGAGCCGGCTGTTTGGCTCCCGGCAGCGTCTCATCTCCGCTCGGCAGGAACGCAGCCGCCCAGCGGATCCTGTTGAATAAAAGCGAGTTTCTGTTCCCGGCTCTAAAGATCAGATGGAAAAGATTAGAGAAGCGGAGCAGTGAATGGGGTGCCGGGCGCTGAGCTCTAATCTCCCCCCTTCTTTTTGGTGTTTGGTTTTCGGTAACAATATCCCCCTTGCACTTTGAGCCGAGGCCCCGCGGTGTCACACTGCCACCACCACCTCTGGCCAATCTCGGCAGCGTGGATGGCCCCAAAAGCCAAAGCCACCACATGGAATCATGGAATGGTTTGGTTTGGAAGGGACCTCAAAGCCCATCCAGTCCCACCCCCTGCCATGGGTAGGGACATCTCCCGCTGGATCAGGGGCTCCAAGCCCCATCCAACCTGGCCTTGAACCCCTCCAGGGATGGGGCAGCCACCACTGCTCTGGCCAACCTGGGCCAGGGCCTCCCCACCCTCACAGCAAAACATTTCTTCTCCCCTCCTTCAGCTCAAAACCGTTCCTCTCATCCCATTCCTGCCCTCCCTGATCAAGAACCCCTCTCCAGCTCCCCTGGAGCCCCTTTCTGGCCTGGAAGCTGCTCTAAGGTCTCCCCACAGCCTCCTCTTCTCCAGGCTGAGCAATCCCAACTCTCTCAAATCTGAGGCTCAGCTGGATGGGGACATGGCTGCGAAGTCCTCGGTGCCCACCTTGAGGGCCATGATGTCCCCGAAAACCCCGACTTCTGCTTTTCTGTTTTTATTTCAACCCTAATTTGCCCTGTTTTGAGCTCTGCTTCTCTGTCTCCTGTAGGTCCCCAACCTTTGCCGGTGGCCTCTTTGCCATCTCCAGGTCCTACTTCGAGCACATTGGCTCCTACGACGATCAGATGGAGATCTGGGGAGGCGAGAACGTGGAAATGTCCTTCAGGGTAAGGATGGGTCAGTTCTGTCTACAGAGGGCATCTCCAGAGATGTTCCTTTCTGGGGGGGCGTGGGAAGGCTGGACACCCCACATCTCAGCTATCGCCTCCCTGTAGGTCTGGCAGTGTGGAGGTCAAGTGGAGATCATTCCTTGCTCCGTCGTGGGTCACGTCTTCCGCTCCAAGAGCCCCCACACCTTCCCCAAGGGCACCCAGGTCATCTCCAGGAACCAAGTCCGCCTGGCTGAGGTCTGGATGGACGACTACAAGGAGATCTTCTACAGGAGGAACCAGCAAGCTGCTCAGATGGCCAGAGAGGTACCGGGCGTGCTGACGGGCTGCTCGCTCTCTTGGGGGGCCCAATCCTGCTGGGAGCTCAGAGGGAGGAGGTGGGCTCAGCCTGGAGCTGGGAAGGCAAATGCAGGTAGAAAGAGGTAGCCAAAAAAATGGGGTTTATTTTTTTTCTCTTAACCATGATGGGTTTTAGTAGAAAAACATCAAATTTCCCATCTTTTTAAATCTTTTTTGCAACACCAAAGTGTAGTGCCAAAATGTCCCAGCCCTCTTGGTGAGCTGAGGGCACCTGCCAGCGACCAGGGATGTCTTATGAGGTCCCACCACCAGTCTTGGTCCAGAGCAGCCAGTGAGCGGCTGGTGCCGGGAACCAGGGTTGTCTGGTGAGGTCCCACCACCAATCTTGGTCCAGAGCAGCCAGTGAGCAGCTGGTGCCAGGGACCAGGGATGTCTGGTGAGGTCCCACCACCAGTCTTGGTCCAGAGCAGCCAGTGAGCGGCTGGTGCCGGGACCCAGGGATGTCTTATGAGGTCCCACCACTGCTCTCAGTACAAAGCACACTGCAATAGACACTGATGAAGGTGGGAGGACCCTTCAGCTCTCAGCTTGGAAGGGGGTTTTGGCTTTTTCTTGCTGGCTTTCCTGGTTAGTTTAATTCTCTCACGTGACTTTGTCGATAGAAGACGTATGGTGACATTACAGACCGGCGCAAGCTGAGAGAGCAGCTCCACTGCAAGAACTTCACCTGGTACCTCCAGACTGTCTACCCAGAGATGTTCGTCCCTGACCTGACTCCGACTTTTTACGGAGCGGTAAGTCCAGGTGTGCTCGGAGCATCCTCCTAGGCTCAGCCCTAGAAACAGCCAGGGCAGGGGAGTCCTCAAAAGGCTGGGTTTGGGATTTTTTTTTGCTTTGAAAACCAGTGTGCTTGGAGGGTTTGGGTGCAGCCACATCCGTCACCACGTCTGTCCCCGGCTGGCAGGGCCGGTTTGGTCTCTGGATGACTGGAATCCTGCAGAGCTGGTTTGGGGCAAGTTAGGGGTGGGGGACCCGCTGGGATGTGGCACTGGGTCAAACTGGGTGAAAGAGCTGAAGGCTTCCACAAGTGCCGGGTTGGCATTGGCATCAAAAACTGAGCTGGGACGGGTAGGATGTGGAGCACCAGCTCCATCCGTAGGGACGGGGCTGCCAGGAAAAGCCCCTTTTCTCCAAGTCAGGCATTGGGGTCCATTCTGACTCCGCTCAGCCGAGGCGATGAGAAAGCCGCAGTTGGATGTGGTGAGGGCTGGGTGCTGGCTCCCATCCGGGTTGGAATACTTCTTTGCTTCCTGGATCCTCATCCTGGGCGGCTCTCACCTTTGCCTGAGATAGAGGCGTTGGCGTGGGCGTTCCTCACATCCTGGAAAGGACAAGGGACCCGGACACAGCACCTGGCGCTGGGATCATGTTTCTACAGCACTCATTGAGCCCAAACCTCAGACGGGTCCCCACCCTGGGACCTCAAAGCCCAACTCACCCCTTGTGTTCCTCCCTTGGCAGATTAAAAATGAGGGCACCAAGAGCTGCCTGGACGTGGGCGAGAACAACCATGGTGGGAAACCTCTCATCATGTACCCCTGCCATGGCATGGGGGGCAACCAGGTGGGCATGCGGCGACCCCGGTGCTTCCCTCCTTCTCCATCCCCATGAGGTGACTTTCTGGTGGTGCAGCAGTGGGATGTCCCCTCTCTGGTCTCGCCCCCAGTATTTTGAGTACACGAGCCAGCAGGAGCTGCGGCACAACATCGGGAAGGAGCTTTGCCTGCGGGCGGGATCAGAGTCGGCTGAGCTGGGAGAGTGCCAGTATCGAGGGAAACCCAGCCGGGTGCCCGACAGCGAGGAGTGGGACCTGACACCGGTGAGGAGATGCTGGAAGAGGGGAGATTGAGATGAGATCTTGAAAAGAAATGCTTTGCTGTGAGGGTGGGGAGGTCCTGGCCCAGGTTGCCCAGAGCAGCGGTGGCTGCTCCATCCCTGGAGGGGTTGAAGGCCATGTTGGATGGGGCTTGGAGCCCCTGATCCAGTGGGAGATGTCCCTGCCCATGGCAGAGGGCTTGAAACTGGTTGGGCTTTAAGGCCCTTTCCAACCTAAACCTTTCTGTGATTCCATGATTCTTCATCCTAGGAATCACTTGAGGGAGGGGATGGTGGCATCGATGATGCTTCTCTGGAACTGCAGGGAAGAGGCATCCTTCGTTCATTCCCTCGGCATTGCTGACCTGGTGCAATCTCTATTTTTTGGCAGGACCAGCTGATTAAAAACCGAGCCTCCGGAACGTGCTTGACGGCACGAGGGAAGCACCCAACGATGGTTCCCTGCAACCCAGCCGACCCCCACCAGCTCTGGTCCTTCACCTAGGCTGAGAGTGGAGCGGCGCCCGCCCCGGCCATCCCAACCGCGCTCAGGAAACCAGAATCCAAGGAAACTTCTTTTTTTATTTAAGAAACAAAAGCCTTAAATATGCTGCAATTCACAGTTGCCTTGAACTCAGTCCTGTGCCTTTGGAGCCTGGGGAGCCAAGCGTGGCTGGTGGTACCCATGGAGCCCAAAATCCAGTGCTCATAGCGATGCCAAAGGATGCTCCTCGGTACCGGCTGCTGCTCGTTCTTCCCATCCCCAGCTCAGCCAGATTCCTTAGGAATTCTTCGGTTCCTAACAGGCAATGGGAAACGCAGCCAGGCTGCTCCACGTTGGGAAAACAGGGTGGGAAACTCCTGCCAGTGAGGAGGACAGTGACCACCATGCGGCTCACCACGCATGAGCGTGGATCATGATTTATCGTGACCCTTTCTGGTGAGGGAATCCAACTGGCGCTGCCAGGACTCAGCCCTCTCCCATTCCAAGCACCACGCGGCACTGCGGCCGAGAGGGAGAGAAATCAGACCGTTGGCTTTAGGAATACGACTGATTGAGGAGAGTTCGGTCAATTTTTGAATTATTATTATTATTATTGTTATTATATTATAATGATTCCTGGGTGTGATTCCTCCTCATGCTGACCTGGAGGGGGTTCCAGCTGGAACGCACCGCAGCATCCTCCTGGAAAGGTGTCCTAGATCTCCTCCCTCCCCTGATTTTCCTCGAACCCGACTGCTGTAGCTGCCCCTTTCCTTGCCATTTCATTTATTGTGAGGCGGGGGGGGGGAAAAAAGCCCTCCTGGAAGTGACGTGGAGGTGGGAGAACCTGTCTTTGGATACACGACCTCAAATAAAAAGATGATTTATTTTACGGTTGTCCCATCTCTGGCTTCTTCCAAGCACCCACCTCTGCTCTGGTTTAATGTCTTTCTCTCCTCCAGCCCTGGATTCTCCCTTTTGGATTCAAAACCAACTTTCCACCAAGGTACCATATTTGAGGTGGTTCAGCTTTGGGTTGGGGTGGAGACCTCGCTGTGTTCCTTTCTGCGCTGGCAAAACAAATATGTGGTTATTTGGAGACCATTTTCCCAATGGAATCTTGTGTTTTTCTTCGAGATAAGAGCAGAAATGCTCCAGGTGCTTTTTTTTTTCCTTTCCTTGGGCTTGGAGGGTTTTTTTTGGAACCAATAATCAAAACCACCACAAATGCTGTTTGCTGGCAACTGCTCCATCGGTGGAGTGAAAACCTCGCTGCTGCCGGTTCCCCTTCCCCAGAACAGCTTCAAATCCTTTGGAGAGGGGGGGGAGTAAAACTGAAAAATGAGGGGTTTGGTACCAATCAAATGGAGGTTTTATTTGACCTCAAAATGCTCTGTACAGGTGGGTTTTTTGGAGGGGGGGTGAGCGTCTTGCCCTGCCTTTGCCTCAGTTTCCCCGTCCTGCAGGTGATCATAGAATCATTGAGTTGGAAAAGACCTTTGAGATCATAAGCTCCAACCGTACCTGTCCGCTACCGAATCGTGTTCCCAAGCACCTCCTCTACCCGCCTTTTAATTACCTCCAGGGATGGGGACTCCACCACCTCCCTGGGCAGCCTCTGCCACTGCCTGAGAACACTTCCGGTGAAGAAATTTTTCCTGATGTCCAATCTGAACCTGCTCCGGTGCAGCTCGAGGCCATTCCCTCTGGTCCTATCGCCTGTTACTTGGGAGGAGAGACCAACACCCACCTCTCCACCACCTCCTTTCAGACAGTTGTAGACAATGAGAAGATCTCCCCTCAGCCTCCTCTTCTCCAGACCAACCCCCCTCCCCAGGTCCCTCCTGTTCTCCAGCCCCTTCCCCAGATCCGTTCCCTTCTCCGGATGCACTTCAGCCCCTCAAGGTCTTTCTTGGAGTGAGGAACCCAGAACTGACCCCAGGATTAGAGGTGTGGCCTCACCAGCGCCGAGCACAGGGGACGATCCCTTCCCTGCTCTGGTGGCCACCCCATGGCTGATCCAAGCCAGGACGTTAGTGGCCTTCTTGGCCACCTGCGCCACTGCTGGCTCATGTTCAGCTGCTGGTGTCCACCACCCTCAGGTCCTGTTCCACTGGGCAGTTTTCCAGCTGCTCTTCCCCAATTCTGGAGCATTGCCTGGGGTTGTTGTGATCCAAGCGCAGGACCCGGTACTTGGCCTTGTCCACTCTCATACAACTGACCTTGGTCCATGGATCCAGCCTGTCCCAATCCCTCTGCGGATCCTTCCTGCCCTCCATCCATGGATCCAGCCTGTCCTGATCCCTCTGTAGACCCTTCCTGCCCTCCATCCATGGATCCAGCCTGTCCCGATCCCTCTGTAGACCCTTCCTGCCCTCCATCCATGGATCCTTCCTGCCCTCCATCCATGGATCCAGCCTGTCCCGATCCCTCTGTAGATCCTTCCTGCCCTCCATCCATGGATCCAGCCTGTCCCGATCCCTCTGTAGACCCTTCCTGCCCTCCATCCATGGATCCAGCCTGTCCTGATCCCTCTGTAGACCCTTCCTGCCCACCATCCATGGATCCAGCCTGTCCCGATCCCTCTGCGGATCCTTCCTGCCCTCCATCCATGGATCCAGCCTGTCCCGATCCCTCTGTAGATCCTTCCTGCCCTCCATCCATGGATCCAGCCTGTCCCGATCCCTCTGTAGATCCTTCCTGCCCTCCATCCATGGATCCAGCCTGTCCTGATCCCTCTGTAGATCCTTCCTGCCCTCCATCCATGGATCCAGCCTGTCCTGATCCCTCTGTAGGTCCTTCCTGCCCTCCAGCAGATCGACACTTCCCTCCTCCCAGTTTAGCGTTGTCTGCAATCCTGCTAAGGGAGCGTTCATTCCCCTCATCCGGGTTGTCCATGCGCGATGGGGACACCACGCTGCTGTTGGATGGATCCCTCGGCACTACCTTGTGGATATTAAGACACAGGAGCCACGGCAGTGGGCGTGAGGCCGAGATAAACTCATGACAGGGTTGAGATGTGCAGAGGAGGGAGATGCCAGAGGGGAGCATCCCCCCACCCTCGAGGCTGCCCCTCCAAAGCCGAGCGAGACTTGAGGTGCAACCTAGGTTTCCATCCCCGGCCTTCAGATCCATGTGTGTTTTGGAAGAGGGATCAAGGCTGCTCGATGGAGCTCCACCACCTGTGTTTCTTCCCATATCTCCTTCTCCATCCCCTTTAAAGCCGTCAACAGCGCAGTCCCCACCACGGATGAAGCTCTGCTTGTGGTCCAGGATGATGATGATGCTGCGGCTCGTGCTCCTCAATGCCCTTACCCTCTGCGGTGCATCCCGGGTGGGAAGCCATCAGCCTCATTGGTGACACCACCTTGGTGACACCCCATGGCTGCAATTCACCCCCACACTCATCCTCTCTCCCGCAGGAAGCTGCTCCGAGCAGGACCTCAGTGGGCTGCAGCGAGTGGTCGGTGGGACGCTTGGCCCTCCCAGGTGGTCCTTCCTGGGCTGAGCCAACGAATCCCATAGTGGTCTCATTCCACCAGGACCTCATGGAGAGGCTCCACCTTCTCTCACATCCCAGATCTCTCTCCAAGATAACTCCGGAACCAGCTGGCAGCACATCTGTGGAGGGTCCCTCACCCAGAGGAACTGAGTGCTGACGGCAGCGCACTGCGTGGATCGGTGAGCGGGCAGCACCGCTCCACCTTCCAGAGATATTTTGCCACTTTAGATGGTCCAACCCAGACAGAAACAGTCCTGTGAGACCTTTGCGGACAAACGGGTGCCCTGGACCACCTCTGGGAGCCTCTTCTTCTTGCACCCATCCTTTCCCTATCAGCTCACAGTTGAAATAATGCTAATTTTCACGATCCGAGGGTTGGAGCACCTCGCATACGAGGCCAAGCTGAGACATTTGGGGTGGCTGAGAAGAAAAGGCTCCGGGGACACCTTAGAGCAGCTTCCAGTCCGGAAAGGAGCTCCAGGAAAGCTGGAGAGAGGCTCTTGGTCAAGGTGCAGGGAGAGATAAGGGGGATGGTTTTGAGATGAAGGAGGGGAGATTGAGATCTTAGGCAGAAATGTTCTGCTGTGAGGGTGGGGACACCCTGGCCCAGAGAATTGGTGGCTGCTCAATCCCTGGAGGGGTTCCAGGCCAGGTTGGATGAGGCTCAGAGCCCCTGATCCAGTGGGAGGTGTCCCTGCCCATGGCAGGGGGTGGGACTGGATGGGCTTTGAGGTCCCTTCCAACTTAAACCATTCCATGATTAAACCCCTCAACCCATGAAGCCAAGAGACGCGACGGCAGTGGTTCTGCTGAATCCCCATCCCTGGAGATGATCAAGGCCAGCTTGGATGGGGCTCAGAGCCCCTGATCCAGCGGGAGGTGTCCCTGCTCATGGCAGAGGGTGGGACTGGATGGGCTTTGAGGTCCCTTCCAACCCAACCCATTCCATGAATAAACCCTTCAACCCATGAAGAGATGCGATGATAGTGGTTCTACTGAATCCCCATCCTTGGAGAGGTTCCAGGCCAGGTTGGATGGGGCTCAGAGCCCCTGATCCAGCGGGAGGTGTCCCTGTCCATGGCAGGAGGTGGGATTGGATGGGCTTTGAGGTCCCTTCCAACATAAACCACTCCAGGATTCTGTGATTCTATGAATTGACAGCTGATCCTGTGTTCTTGGTGGTAACACGACCTTCCGCGTGGTGGCCGGCGATCACAACCTCTACACCAATGACAGCAGCGAGCAGGTCTTCAGCGTGAGCAAAATCATCATCCACCCCCTCTGGAACACCAACAATATTGAGGGAGGGTAACGTGGGGAGGGGAATTTGCAGGGAAGGCTGCTGGGAATCTCCCAACAAACAAGATGTGAGATGGGAGAAAATGCCTCAAGTTGCGCCAGGGAAGGGTTCGGTTGGATGTTAAGAAAGACTCCTTTACTGAATGAGTGGTGAATCCCCAACAGAGGCTTCCAGGGCAGTGGTGGAATCCCCAACCCTTGAGGAGTTCGAAATGGTTTGGAGATAGCACTTCATGACGGGGTTCAGTCTCACGGTGGGGTTGGGCTGATGGTTGGACTGGATGAGCTGAGAGGGCTTTTCCAACCTCAGTGACTCCATGATTCCATAATTTCATGAGTGGGAGACCTTGTAACATCCTCTCCCTCCTCTCACCAGCTACGACATCGCCCTGCTCCGCCTCTCCAGCTACGCCACCCTGAACAGCTACGTGCAGCTGGCGGTCCTGCCCCAGGAGGGATCCATCCTGCCCAACAACCACCCCTGCTACATCTCCAGCTGGGGTTACACCCACAGCGAGTGCCAACGGAGCGCCCCAGCCCCAAATCCCCTAAAACACGCAGAAAACTTGGGGGGCTGGGGGGTATTTTTAATCCCTTTGAGATCCCAGGAGGTATCACACAGGGCTTTGCTCGGGGCATGGAGTTGCCCAACGCGGGGCAGGGTTGTGTCAAGGTTTGGGGGAGATTCTCTGTAGGAAAAGGGGCACTGGGATGGCTGCAGGGGCTCTTCTTTGGGGAGTGAGGGGTTGCCACCTCTCTCAGGTCATTGCCAGCATGGCCTTAATGGGCACTTGGTAGTGTGCAGCCGACGGGCGGGTGTCCAGTGTCCTGATGCAGGCGTACCTGTCAGTGGTGGACCACCAGATCTGCTCCAGCACTACCTACTGGGGCTCCACTGTCAAGACCACCAGGTAGAGCCCCGGCATCCTGCTCCCCTCCAGCATCCTCCCGTGCCCCCATCTCACCCGAGTTCCTCGCTCCGGCAGGGCGATTCGGGGGGTCCTCTGCACTGCATGGTGAACGGGCGGTACCAGGTCCATGGCGTCACCAGCTTCACCTCCAGCCTGGGCTGCAACACCAGGAACAAACCCATTATCTTCACTCGTGTCTCTGCCTACAACTCCTGGATAACGAGCGTACGGCAGCGGGTGACCAGGGCTGACGCCTGCGCTGGTGCCTCAGCTCCATCCCTGCTTGGTTCAACCATTGTCTTTCTTCTCCTTCCAGGTGATGGCCCAGAACTGAATGGTGGCAGAAGAGTGCAGTCCTCAGCTTGGGGGATGGACATCACCTTCTCCAGCATCTCAGGGCTTTAAACTTCATGTCTGGTGTCAATAAACTCTGTTCCTCTCCCCGGCACGCTGGTGGGTGCTGTGCCCTGGTGCTCAGCAAGCCTTTCTGCTCCAACCCTCAGCGTCCTTTTCTTCTCCCATATTCTACAGCATCCCTGTGGCCACATCCCTCCTTTTCCTCATCCCTTAGGAAAGAGCTGTGCGGAAAAGCAACCGGCCTCACACTTTGGGGGCAGCCAGAAAGTCCCTGGATTAATGGGAAAGGGGAACACTCTGCAAATCGCCTCCATGGGCAGTGTTGTAGGGGGAATAGAGAGGGGATCTTCATCCAGAGGGATGTGGACAGCTTGGAGAAGTGGGACCACGCAAACCTCTTGAGGTTCAACAACGCAAAGTGCACTCACAGCCCAGAAACCACCTGTGTCCTGGGCTGTATCTAAAGCCGTGGGAGCAGCAGGGATGGAGGGGATTCTGCCCCTCTGCTCCGCTCTGGTGAGGCCCCACCTGGAGCCCTGTGTCCAGTTCTGGAGTCTCCAACATAAGAAGGAGATGGATCTGATGGAGCGAGTCCAGAGGAGGCCACGGGGATGATCCAAGGGCTGGAGAACCTCCTGTACAAGGTCAGGCTGAGAGAGTTGGGGTTGTTCATCCTGGAGAAGAGAAGGCTGTGGGGAGACCCTAGAGCAGCTTCTGGTCTGGAAAGGGGCTCCAGGAAAGCTGGGGAGGGGCTCTTGGTCAGGAAGGTCAGAGAGAGGATGAGAGGAACGGTTTTGAGCTGAAAGAGGGGAGATTGGGATGAGATCTTGGGAAGAAATGTTTTGCTGTGCAGGTGAGGAGGCCCTGGCCCAGGTTGCCCAGAGCAGTGGTGGCACCTCTGGAGGTGTTGAAGGCCAGGTTGGATGGGGCTTGGAGCAACCTGGTGCGGTGGGAGGTGTCCCTTCTTCTGCAGGGATGTTGGTCTAGATGAGCTGTGAATGTCCCTTTCGATCCAAACCATTCCAGGATTTGGTCAGGATTGTTCCCTGCTGGTAGATCCATTTCTCTTCCAAACCTGACCTTCCTTGCCGTGAGGGATGATGGATTTGCTCCTGTTACCACCTTTCCCCACAGATGCAGCCCACAAGTGCCATCTGTGCCGTGACACCACCCAAGCGCCGGCACGGGGCCAAAACCCAACACCGCAATTGTACCAAAGGACAAATTGAAACCCAAACCCAAACCAGAAGGTATTGATCTGCTGGAAGGAAGGAAGGACCCACAGAGGGATCGGGACAGTCTGGATCCATGGATGGAGGGCAGGAAGGGTCTACAGAGGGATCGGGACAGGCTGGATCCATGGATGGAGGGCAGGAAGGGTCTGCAGAGGGATCGGGACAGTCTGGATCCATGGATGGAGGGCAGGAAGGGTCTACAGAGGTATCGGGACAGGCTGGATCCATGGATGGAGGGCAGGAAGGATCTACAGAGGGATCGGGACAGGCTGGATCCATGGATGGAGGGCACGAAGGCTCTGCAGAGGGATCGGGACAGGCTGGATCCATGGATGGAGGGCAGGAAGGATCTACAGAGGGATCGGGACAGGCTGGATCCATGGATGGAGGGCAGGAAGGGTCTACAGAGGGATCAAGACAGGCTGGATCCATGGATGGAGGGCAGGAAGGATCTACAGAGGGATCGGGACAGGCTGGATCCATGGATGGAGGGCAGGAAGGATCTACAGAGGGATCGGGACAGGCTGGATCCATGGATAGGGGGCAGGAAGGGTCTACAGAGGGATCAGGACAGGCTGGATCCATGGATGGAGGGCAGGAAGGATCTACAGAGGGATCGGGACAGGCTGGATCCATGGATGGAGGGCAGGAAGGATCTACAGAGGGATCAGGACAGGCTGGATCCATGGATGGAGGGCAGGAAGGATCTACAGAGGGATCGGGACAGGCTGGATCCATGGATGGAGGGCAGGAAGGATCTATAGGGGGATCGGGACATCCAGGCTTGGATCAGCCATGGGGTGGCCAGCAGAGCAGGGAAGAGATCATCCCCTGCACTCGGCACTGGTGAGGCCACACCTCGAATCCTGGGTCAGTTCTGGGTTCCTCACTCCAAGAAAGACCTTGAGGGGCTGGAGCACATCCGGAGAAGGGAACGGAGCTGGGGAAGGGTCTGGAGAACAGGAGGGACCTGGAGGGGGGGTTGGTGTGGAGAATAGAAGGCTGAGGGGAGACCTTATCGCTCTCTGCAGCTCCTGGAACGGAGGTTGTGGTGAGGCGGGCGTTGGGCTCTTCTCAAAAAGAAGAAGTGATGGGGTAAGAGGAAATGGCCTCAAGTTGCCCCAGGGGAGGGTTAGATTCGACATTGAGGGAAATTCCTTCATGGAAAGGGCTGCCAGGCCCTGGCAGAGGCTGCCCAGGGCAGTGGTGGAGTCTCCGTCCCTGGAAGGGCTCAAAAACGTGTGGCCATGGCACTTCAAGCATTGTTTATTGGTCACGGTGGGGTTGGGCTGGATGAGTTGAAAGGGTTTTTCCAACCTTAATGATTCCATGATTCTATGAATTCCGAGGAGGGTATGGTTTCCCACCACCCCTTTGTCCCTTGTGGTGCCCGGGGAGCCTTTCCGGAGGCGATCGTGGCAGGGGGTGCTCAACGGATGCCGGCAGCCGCCTCGCCTCGAACTTCCTCCGTAGCAAACATCAAACCGCAGCGCGCGGCTGCGAGCGAGAACCGAGCTGCAGCCATGGCAGAGGGCAAGAGTGGTGGAGCCGGGCTCTTCGCCAAGCAGGTTCAGAAGCGGTTCAGTCGAGCGCAGGAGAAGGTACGGCACAACGCCCACCCCATAGTCATAGACCCTTGGAATGGGTTGGGTTGGAAGGGAACTCAAAGCCCATCCAGTTCCAACCCCCTGCCACGGGCAGGGACACCTCCCACTGGATCCGGTTGCTCCGAGCTCCATCCAACCTGGCCTTGAAGACCTCCAGGGATGGAGCAGCCACCGCTGCTCTGGGCCACTGCCTCACCAAAACTCTTCCTCTTATTTTAGTCTCTAATTTTCCTCCACCGCGGGGCCACGGGGGTGGAAGAATGGGCACCGCTTACCCCTATGGGGGCTCATAGGCGGTTAATTTGGATACTTTTGGGTCAACGTCATCATTGCTCCAAGGCTTTGGGCTTGATGGCACCTCCCTGAAGTCCTCCAAGCTGCTCTGACAGCCTCTGGGTTCTCTAAAAGCGGGACTTCCCCACCCAAAAAGTCCTTCTGGAGGTCACGGGGAGCCTTGGGCGCCGCTGGCAGGGGATCCCTTGGGGTGGCCGGAGGTGACAGTCCTCCAGCAGGACTTGGCGTAGGGATGGTCCCAGGAGAGCCAGCGCACCCGGCACCCGCCACGCAGGAAGCGAGGGGGAAGGGCTCCGGAAGCGGGCAGAAATGGGGCAATTCTCATCTGGTTTGGAGCTCTTCTTTCCTTTTTCTCTCCCCATGAAGCCGGTAGTGAGTCCTATTTGGAGGGCAATGCCACGGTCCTCTCCTGGCCCCGATGCTCCCAGGTTTCCTGGCTGGGACTTGGTGCTAAATTCAGCTCCCCCACAGCCGTATCAGCTCGGGCCACGCTCTGACCACATCCCAGCTGGGTCAAACCCTTCCTGGAGAGCCCAAAGGTCTCTCCTGCGTGGCTCCAAGCTCACCACGCTCCTGCAATGGTGGCTCCAGAATAGCCTTCAGCTGCAGACCATCCTCATCCTCACCAAGGTGTCATCAGTGCCCCACGGCTTTGCCTGCACTTGTAGCCCCACGGATGGATGTTTTGAGGTGCCCCAGTAGGGTTTCACAGGGCAGTGCACCCAAAAAGTTGGCATTTCCCTCTAAAAACACAAGTGCCACGAGATGCCAATGACACCAAGCTGCGCGGTGCACTCGAGACGCTGGAGGGAAGGGATGGATCCAGAGGGACTTGGACAGTCTCAAGAGCTGAGGCTGTGGGAATCTCATGAGGTTTAAGAAGGCCAACGGCAATGTCTTGCTCCTCGGTTGGGACAATCGTAAACACAAATCCAGGCTGGATGGAGAATGGATTTGGAGCAGCCGTGAGGAGAAGGATTTGGGATGCTGGGGGAGAGGAAGCTCCACAGGAGCTGGAAAAGTGCACCCACAGCCCAGAAAGCCAAACGGTGTCCTGGGCTGCATCCAAAGCTGTGGGACCAGCAGGGAGGGAGGAGATGCTGTCCCTCTGCTCTGGTGAGACCAAACCTGGAGCCCCGTGTCCAGTTCTGGAGTCCTCAGCACGGGAAGGACATGGAGCTGTTGGAGCGAGTCCAGAGGAGGCCACGGAGATGATGTGAGGGCTGGAGAACCTCCCACACAAGACCAGGCTGGGAGAGTTGGGGTTGTTCATCCTGGAGAAGAGAAGGCTGTGGGGAGAGCTTAGAGCAGCTTCCGGTCTGGAAAAGAGCTCCAGGAAAGCTGGGGAGGGGAGGGGAACGGTTTTAGCTGAAAGAGGGGAGACTGAGCTGAGATCTTAGGAAGAAATGTTCTGCTGTGAGGGTGGGGAGGTGTTCAAGGCCAGGTTGGATGGGGCTTGGAGCCCTCTGATCCCATGGGAAGTGTCCCTGCCCATGGCAGGGGGTGGAATTGGATGGACTTTGAGGTCCCTTCCATCCCAAACCATTCCAGGATTCTATAATGTGCCAAAAATCTTTTCATCCCCCATGCAAACACCTGCTCATCGTTGGCTCTGCTGGACCCTCAGCATCCCCCAAGAGGTTCTTTCAGAAGGAAGCGGAGCCCGGTGGGCAGCGCTGAGCTTGGGGCTGACGGCTTTTCCCACTTCTCCATCTCTCTCTCCATCTCAGGTTTTGCAAAAACTGGGCAAAACGGTGGAAACGAAGGATGAGCAGTTCGAGCAAAGCGCCTACAACTTCCAGCTGCAACAGGTGACACCGGCAACAGGGAACCGGGGGGACGGGGCCACCCTTGAACCACCCCTTGGCCACACCGGGCTTGTGGAAGTCCCAATGAGTCCCCAGGGATGTCCCTGACCTCTTCTCTCGCCGCATTTCTTTGCAGAACGAAGGCAATAAACTCTACAAAGACCTCAAGGCTTTCCTGGGAGCAGTGAAAGGTACAGATCCTTTTCCCATAGATGTGTTGGAAAATCTGCCTGGGCACCACGGGGGAGGTGGGAGTGGGCTGAGAAAGTTGTTGGGCTTTCTCATCCAGGATAAAAAATGGCAATTAAGGTATATAATTAAAAGGCCAACCTTATCCTGGGCTGCATCAAAAGAAATGTGGCCGTCAGGGTGAGAGAGGGGATTCTCCACTTCTGCTCCGCTCTGGTGAGACCCCACCTGAAGCCCAGTGTCCAGTTCTGGAGTCCCCAACATAGGAAGGCGACGGAACTGTTGAAACGGTTCCGGAGGAGGCCACGGAGATGATCCGAGGGCTGGAGAACCTCTGTAATGAGGACAGGCTGAGAGAGTTGGGGTTGTTCAGCCTGGAGAAGAGAAGGCTTCATGGAGACCTTAGAGCAGCTTCCACACTGGGGGCTCCAGGAAAGCTACGGAGTGATAGGATGAGGAGAAATGGCTTTAAACTGGAAGGGGGAGGATTTAGATGAGATGTCTGGAAGAAACATGATGTCTTCATGATGAGGGTGGTGAGGTTGCCCAGGGAAACTGTGGATTCTCCCTCCCTGGAGGGGTTCAAGGCCAGGTTGGATGGGTCTTGGAGCCCCGGATCCAGTAGGAGGTGTCCCTGCTCATGGCAGAAGGTTGGAACCAGATGGGTTTTGAGGTCCCTTCCAACCCAAAACCACTCCATCGGTTCCACGATAATAAAATAAGATAATAAATATAACCACGCGATAATCGATAACGAGATGGACTGTCTTTGCACGCCCTGCCTGGACGCAGTGATGCACGAGAGCTCCCGCAAAGTGGCCGAAACTCTGCAGGAGATCTACAGCAGCGACTGGGATGGTCACGAGGAGCTGAAAGCCATCGCAGCTGTGAGCCCCTTGCCATGTCCCCAAGGGTCCCCTCCGAGCGGCCGCGGTGCCGGGGGACATCCCTGGAGCTACAGGGAGGGGAGGTTGGAGGTGGAATCTGGGTGGTTTACCCCTTTTTTGCCCGCACAGAGCAATGATCTCCTGTGGGATGACTACGAGGCAAAGCTGGCCGACCAAGCCCTCCACCTGATGGAGAACTACTTGGCTCAGTTTGGGGACTTTAAGGTACCCCCCATGGGTGGTGTTGGGGGGAAAAGGGGGGGTCCAATCCTGTCTCACTTTGCTCTCCAAGCAGGAACGCATCGCCAAGAGGGGGAGGAAGCTGGTGGACTACGACAGCTCTCGGCATCATCTGGAAGCTCTGCAAAGCGCCAAGAAGAAGGATGAGGCAAAAATTGCCAAGGTTGAACCTCCCACGGGACCTCCACCCGGTGCAGTCCCCACCCCATGTCCCGGATGTGCCCACAAAGCCACGACCACTGTTTGCCTCTCCACAGGCTGAGGAGGAGTTCAACAGAGCTCAGGCGGTGTTTGAGGACCTGAACAGGGACCTTCGGGAGGAGCTGCCGGTTCTGTATGGCAGGTACGGGGCTGTCACAGGGCTGGGGGACGTCGAAGGAGCTCAGGGACATCGTGGGGCTGGAAGACACCAGAGGGGCTGAGGGACATCACGGGGCTGGAGAACATCACAGGGACTGGGGGATGTTGCGTTGCTGGGGGACATCACAGGGGCTGGGGACATTGTTGGAGCTGGAGGGACATCACAGGGCTGGAGGACATCGTCGAGCTGGGGGACATCACAGGGCTTGGTGGACATCGTGGAGCTGGGGAACATCACAGGGCTGTAGGGCATTGTGGAGCTGGGGGACATCACAGGGGCTGGGGACATTGTTGGAGCTGGGGGACATCACAGGGGCTGGGGACATTGTTGGAGCTGGAGGGACATCACAGGTGGACATCGTGGAGCTGGAGGGACATCACAGGGCTTGGTGGACATCGTGGAGCTCGGGAACATCACAGGGCTGGAGGACATCGTGGAGCTGGGGGACATCACAGGGCTGTAGGGCATTGTGGAGCTGGGGGACATCACAGGGGCTGGGAGACATCTAAGGGGCTTAGGGACATCATGAGGCTGGGACATGGTGGGACTGGGGGACATCACAGGGTCTGGGGACATGGCTGGGGGACATCAAAGGGGCTCAGAGACATCATGGAGTGGGAGACATGGTGGGACTGGGGGACATCACAGGGGGTGGGGGACATCATGGGGCTGGGGGACACCACAGGGACCAGAGTGACGGCCACAGGGACATCAGCCACGGGTGGCTGTGACAGCCAGGAGGTGGCAGCACCGTTGCCACAGCAGAGTGGCCTTCAGACCAAATGTCCGGTGCTACTTTGTCCTCACCCCGAGGGTTTCTCCACCGTTCCCCATCCCCAGCATTGGACGGATGCTCAGCATCCCAAGCCCTCCACCTCCCTCTGTGTTCTCCCTCCCACAGCCGCATTGCCTGCTACGTCACCATCTTCCAGAACATCTCCAACCTCCGCGATGTCTTCTACAAGGAGATGAGCAAGGTTAGGGGCAAGGCAACACCCCAAATCACCTCTCCTCGTGCCCCACCAGCAGCCTCGGAGCCGTCACTGGCTGCACCGGTGCCAGTCCTCAGCCTCGAGTTCTCGCTGCTCTTCGTTGGGTTGGACAAGAAGATCTTAGAGGTCTTCTCCAACCTTAATGATTCTATGACTTTATATCATAATTCGGAGCAGCTTGAGGATGTTCGTGGTGCTGCTGGGTGATGGATGGCACGGGGGAGGACACCCCTCTGATGTGTTTTTTCTCTCCCCCCTTCTCCACGCAGCTCAACCGTGACCTCTACGAGGTGATGAGCAAACTGGAGAAGCAACACTCCAGCAAAGTCTTCATCATTAAAGGGATCCCCAGGTAACGGAGCAGAAGATCGGGTCGGGGGGTTTCAAGAGTCAACTCAACCCCCACCAAAAGGCAGAGAGGGGGTGCAGCCCCGTGGTCCTTCCAGTAGAGAAAGGGGCTCCAGGAAAGCTGTGGAGGGCTCTTGATGGAGCAGGGCAGGGATGACACAAGGGGAGATGGGTTTGAGGAGAGATTGAGAAGATACCTGAGGGGGTATCCTCTGAAGGTGGGGAGGCCCCAACCCAGGTTGCCCAAAGAACTGGTGGCTGCCCCATCCCTGGAGGTGTTCAAGGCCAGGTTGGATGGGGCTCGGAGCCCTGGATGGGCTTTGAGGTCCCTCC
Organism: Cuculus canorus; assembly: GCF_017976375.1. Taxonomy (NCBI): domain Eukaryota; kingdom Metazoa; phylum Chordata; class Aves; order Cuculiformes; family Cuculidae; genus Cuculus; species Cuculus canorus. Next base: position 292,597 of record NC_071429.1, read on the forward strand.
CAACCCTAAACCAGTCCACGGTTCCACGCAGTCCCCAGTCCTACAGGCTGGGATGGGCGAGCGCCTCCCACCACTGGGCTGAGGGTGCTTTGGCGATGCTGTCGTAATGAGTTTGGGTCATTTGCTGATTGTGCAGATGGGGACGCATCACCCACCGGCTGGGACGGGGATGTCATGCTGCCATGTGTCCCCAAGTGTGGTGATGCTTACAGGAATTTTACAGGTTTTCAACATCCTGGGTTGAAAACTGGTTGGATGGCCCAGAGAGTGGTGGTCAATGGAGTTAACTCCAGCTGGAGGCCAGTCACAAGTGGGGTTCCTCAGGGCTCAGTACTGGGTCCAGCTCTGTTCAATGTCTTTATCAATGACCTGGATGAAGGCATTGAGTGCACCCTCAGCAAGTTTGCGGATGACACTGAGCTGGGAGGAAGTGTCGATCTGCTGGAGGGTAGGGAGGCTCCAAAGGGATCTGAACAGGCTGGACTGCTGGGCTGAGGCCAATGGCATGAGGTTCAACAAGGCCAAATGCCGGGTCCTGCACTTGGGGCACAACAACCCTATGCAGTGCTACAGACTGGGGGAAGAATGGCTGGAGAGCTGCATGGAGAAGGACCTGGGGGTGCTGGTTGACAGCCGACTGACCATGAGCCAGCAGTGTGCCCAGGTGGCCAAGAAGGCCAACGGCATCTTGGCTTGGATCAGAAATGGGGTCACCAGCAGGTCCAGGGAGGTTATTCTCCCTCTGTACTCAGCACTGGTGAGACCGCACCTTGAATACTGTGTTCAGTTCTGGACCCCTCACCACGAGAAGGATGTTGAGGCTCTGGAGAGTGTGCAGAGAAGAGCAACAAAGCTGGTGAGGGGCTGGAGAACGTCTGACGAGGAGCGGCTGAGAGAGCTGGGGGTGTTTAGCCTGGAGAAGAGGAGGCTGAGGGGAGACCTTATTGCTCTCTACAACTACCTGAAAGGAGGTTGTGGAGAGGAGGGCGCTGGGCTCTTCTCCCAAGTGACAGGGGACAGGACAAGGGGGAATGGCCTGAAGCTCCGTCAGGGGAGGTTCAGAATGGATATCAGAAAAAAATTCTTCACGGAAAGAATTCACTGGAACAGCTGCCCAGGGAGGTGGTGGAGTCACCTTCCCTGGAGGTGTTTAAGGAAAGGGTGGATGAAGTGCTGAGGGACATGGTTTAGGGAGTGTTAGGAATCGTTGGACTCGATGATCCAATGGGTCCTTTCCAACCTTGTGATTCTGTGATTCTGTGAATGGAGGGGGGGTTAACCTGCTCCACCCTCCCCTCACGCAGCAACCGGCACTCTCTGGTCATCTCCTCGCCCGTGAGTCCCCCAGCCACGTTCCCTTGCCCCGAGAAGACACCGGACTGGCAGCCCACGGTGGAAACGGAGGCACCAGCAGGTTCTCCTGGGGTGGGCAGCGATGCCACCGATGCCGTCTCCAACGCGGAGCTGGGTGGTGCCATCCCCGGCCCCCCGCCAGCATCGCCCGCCAGCGGTGGGTCCCTCTCGGAGACGGCATCAGTGTCCAGCGAGGAGGCCCCGGAGCTCAGCCCCAGCCCCAAAGCTCTGACCCACGAGCAGGTGACGTCGGTGGAAGCCGTAGAGCTCGGGGCTGACTCCCCCGGGCTCTCCGAGAGCCGGGGTCCGGAGCCAGCGGGGGCCGAGGGCATCGCCACCTCCCTGGCATCGCTCATTTTATCCGAGGCAATTGCCCAGGCTGCCGGCACCGTGCCACCGGAGCCGGAAAACACCGTGGCTGGGCTGGAGACGAGCAAAGCCTCAGCCACCAGAGGGGACACCCATCAACTGGATGGTGTGGCCAACGGTGAGGGTCAGGAACCCCCATCCCCGGCCTCCTCAGGCCCCCGCGATGCCCCTGGTCCTGTGCCCGAGGCACCAGCGTGTCCGTGCCCCGGTGGCCAGCGGGAGCTGTGCCGGATCGGCAGTGCCGCGAGCGAGCACAGCGACTCCGAGGAGAGCATGGAGGTGATAGACATCAAACCCAAGACGGCCAACACCCAGGTGAGGAGGTTCTGGTGCCAGGAGAGGACACGTGGTGATGGGGCTGCATTGGTGTTCACTTGGAGACCCAACCCGTGCTGGGGGGCACCGGGTGGGGACGCGGGGCACAAGGCTGGGGGGATCCGTGGGACAAATCCAGCCCGGTGCGATGCTCCTCTGTTGGCAGATGGGTATGGATGTGGCGCTCAACACAGGGTCACGAGGCTGCGCTGAGGATGGGCGTTCTTCCGGCTTCCCAGCCGAGGTGGGTGCAGCAGAACCATGAAGGGAGATGCTGATGTGACCCCCCCATAGGGATTCAATCCTGCTTGGATCCACTTCAATCGAAGCATGAGGTCTCCATCCCACATGGCTCAGCATCATCTCTGTCTCTCTTCCAGGACCAAGGCTGTCCTGGAACACTGGAGAAGGACACAAGCTAGGACACGAGCTGGGACCCCACACCAGCAGCAACCCCTGCACAGGACCCCCACGAAACCCCCACTGCCTCATGAGATCAGTGCCCGGTGCGGGAAATGGGCGTTATTGAGCCAAGAGCAGCTCATTCTCCTGCACCGTAACTGTAACGCACTTCCCACCCCCATCGTGTCTGAAATAAAGGCAGAGGGTAGAAAAGATGGTGAGAGGTGGATGAAGATCCTTCCAGTCCTGAAAGGGGCTCCAGGAAAGCTAGGGAGGGGCTCTGGATCAGGGAGGGCAGAGATGGGACAAGGGGGGATGGTTTTGAGCTGAAAGAGGGGAGATTGAGATGAGATCTTAGGGAGAAATGTTCTCCTGTGAGGATGGGGACGCCCTGGAACAGGTTGTCCAGAGCAGTGGTGGCTGCTCCATCCCTGGAGGGGTTCAAGGCCAGGTTGGATGGGGCTTTGGAGCCCCTGATCCAGTGGGAGGTGTCCCTGCTCATGGCAAGGGTGGAACTGAAGGGGCTTTGAGGTCCCTTCCAACTTAAACCATTCCATGATTAAACCCCTCCACCCATGAAGCCAAATGACACCATGGCTGCGGTTCTGCTGAATCCCCATCCCTGGAGGGGTTCCAGGCCAGGTTGGATGGGGGTTGGAGCCCCTGATCCAGTGGGAGGTGTCCCTGCCCATGGCAGGGGGTGGAACTGGATGGGCTTTGAGGTCCCTTCCAACCCAAACCATTCCAGGATTCTATGAAGATGCAGGTGAGGACCAGGATCTCCATCCTGTGAAAGCCCCTCCCCAGGATGGGTTGTCCCCACCAGCAGCTCCGCAGCAGCCAGAGCTGAGCATAGCAGGGATTTCTGGCCCTGTCCTCCCTCTGACACCCAACGCTGCTGCCTCGGCGCTTTGTGGTGTCTCAGGGAAAAGGCGTCGAGCTGGTTTTGCCGCCTCGCGGAAAATGTGCAAGAAAAAAATAGCCCCTGATTTTATCCCTTATGTTGTAAATCGCCTCTTGTATTGACGGCAAACTCTGGGACCATTCCCAGCTCTGCTGCAAGAGCTTGCATTGCCGGATTGGGAGAAGCCCTGAGGAAAAGGACATGGGGTGTTGGGAAGGAGAAGCTCCACAGGAGCTGGAAAATTGCGTTCACAGCCCAGAGACCATGTTTGGGGCTGCATCCAAAACCATGAGACCAGGAGGGAGGGAGGGGATTCTGCTCCTCTGCTCTGTGAGATCCACTTGGAGCCCCGTGTCCAGTTCTGGAGTCCTCAGCACAGGAAGGACATGGAACGAATCCAGAGGAGGCCACGGAGATGATTTGAGGGCTGGAGAACCTCCTGTACAAGAGACAGGTTGGGAGTTGGGGTTGTTCATCCTGGAGAAGAGAAGGCTGTGGGGGGAACTTAGAGCAGCTTCCAGTCCGGAAAGGGGCACCAGGAAAGCTGGAGAGGGGCTCTTGATTGGGTGGGGAGGGAGAGGATGAGTGGAACGGTTTTGAGCTGAAAGAGGGGAGATTGAGGCAAGATCTTAGGGAGAAATGTTTGGCTGTGAGGATGGTGATGCTCTGGCCCAGGTGGTGGCTGCCCCATCCCTGGATGGGTTCCAGACCAGGTTGGATGGGGCTTTGGAGCCCCTCAATCCAGTGGGAGGTGTCTCTGCCCATGGCAGGAGGTGGAACTGGATGGGCTTTGAGGTCCCTTCCAGCCTAAATCATTCCATGATTCCATGATTGCTGCCCTGATGTCCAGCGCCAGGCTGGCTCCCCAGCGAGCGAGGGGTTAACGGAGGCAGCATTTTTATCACCAACGCAGCCAAACTGGAAAGGTGAGGCAGGAAAAGGGCAACGCCTTCTCCTGGGCCAGACCAGGAGCTGCACATGGTGCCGGCAGCCGCTCGCCCCGGCACAGCGGGCACAGGTAGGACCTGGGGAGGGGGCAATACCTCCTGGGAGACCCCCAAAAATTCCCTATTCTGGGGGATCCCTGAAAATTCCCCATTCCTCAGAAGGTTTGGAGGCGATTGGCTGCATCGGGCACGCGGATTTGCACCGGGAGGCAACAGCGTTGTGCCTCAAAGGATGCTGAAGTGTGGTTGGTTTGGTGAGAATCCAAAACGTTGTCCCTCAGCCGGGTGTTTTCCAGCTGGATTTCAGGCAGGTGGGAAGGGAAGTGGCCTCATCCCGCCGCGGCGAGAGCCAAAAGCGGAAAACTCAGTGGGAAAACCGAGCAGGGTGACCCACAGCTCCCAAGGAACGGTGGAGAATGTGGGGTGAGCAGGTGGTGAGGATGGTTGGCTCATCCCATCCTCCATCCGCAGGGAATGGGAATCAGGGGCCGCAAATGCGGCGCTGAGCATCCCGGACGGCCGTCTGCGCTCGGCAGAGCCGGTTGGGAGCAAAGCCGCGAGGCAGGGAGGGTTCCAGGGTGGGAACGAGTCTTGAGCAACTTGGCTGGAGAGCAAGAATGAGGAAGATTATGGGTTGTTTTACAACCCCTGTGTCGCTTTCAAAACCACGTGGAGATCCGTATGGATCCAGCGCGCCAGGGAAGTGAGTCAGCCGTGCTCCATCAGCTGCTCCGGACGCCCGGAGGCTCCGACCACGCGGCAGCGGGATCGCAGCCCGGCAAGGTAACCTCGGCGCCGTCCGATATCCTGTGGGTTTCCATGGAGCACCCAGCTTCTTCCCAGTTGGTTTGGAGGAGTTGGTTCCTGTGGTCCCGAGGTGGGGTCTGGGTGGTGCTGCCGTTTTCCCCCTGGTCTTCTCATAGAATCATGGAATGGGTTGGAAGGGACCTCAAAGCCCATCCAGTCCCACCCTCTGCCATGGGCAGGGACACCTCCCACTGGGACACCACAAAGCGCCGAGGCAGCAGCGTTGGGTGTCAGAGGGAGGACAGGGCCAGAAATCCCTGCTATGCTCAGCTCTGGCTGCTGCAGAGCTGCTGGTGGGGACAACCCATCCTGGTGAGGGGCTTTCACAGAATGGAGATCCTGGTCCTCACCTGCATCTTCATAGAATCCTGGAATGGGTTGGGTTGGAAGGGACCTCAAAGCCCATCCAGTTCCACCCCTTCCATGGGCAGGGACACTTCCCACTGGATCAGGGGCTCCAACCCCCATCCGACCCGGCCGTGAACCCCTCCAGGGATGGGGATTCAGCAGAACCGCAGCCATGGTGTCATTTGGCTTCATGGGTGGAGGGGTTTAATCATGGAATGGTTTAAATTGGAAGGGACCTCAAAGCCCCTCCAGTTCCCCCCCTGCCATGGGCAGGGACACCTCCCACTGGATCAGGGGCTCCAAAGCCCCATCCAACCTGGCCTGGAACCCCTCCAGGGATGGGGCATCCACCGCTGCTCTGGGCCTCCCCATCCTCACAGGAGAACATTTCTCCCCAAGATCTCATCTCAATCTCCCCTCTTTCAGCTCAAAACCGTTCCTCGCATCCTCTCCCTGCACTCTCAGATCCAGAGCCCCTCCAAGGCTTTCCTGGAGCCCCTTTCCATACTGGAAGCTGCTCTAAGGTCTCCCCACAGCCTTCTTTTCTCCAGGATGAACAACCCCAACTCTCAAACTGTCCTCATAAGGAGGTTCTCCAGCCCTCGGATCATCTCCATGGTCTCCTCTGGACTTGCTCTAACAGTCCTTTTTTTCCATAGTAAATCCAGGTTCAGCCTTTGCTGTGGGAAACGTGGGGCTCCTCAGCACCCGGAGAGTGTGGCTGGAGCAGCCCGAGGGGCAATGAAGCAAAGCTGGGTTTAATTTAAAGCTGGGTCTAAATTAAAGCTGTGCCTAAATTAAAGCTGTGCCTAAATTGAAGCTGTGTTTAAAGTAAAGCTGGGTTTAGAAGCAAAGCTGGGTTTGGAGTAAAAGTCTGTTGAAAGCAAAACGAGGAATAAAACAAAACCAGGATAAAGCAAAACTGGATTTGAAGCAAAACTGGGTTTAAAGCAAAGCTGGGTCTAAAGCAAAGACAGGTTTAAAGCAAAACCAGGTCCAAAGCTAAACTGGGTTTAAAGCAAAGCTGGGTGTAAAATAAAACCAGGTTTAAAGCAAAGCTGGCTTTAAAGCAAAACCAGGTCCAAAGCAAAACCAAGTTTAAAGCAAAGCTGTGTCTAAAGCAAAGTCAGGTTTAAAGCAAAACCGGGTTTAAAGCAAAGCTGTGTCTAAAGCAAAGGTGGCTTAAAGCAAAGACAGGTTTAAAGCAAAACCAGGTTTAAAGCAAAGCCAGTTCCAAAGCAAAACCAGTTCCAAAGCAAAACCAGTTCCAAAGCAAAATCAGATTTAAAGCAAAGCCAGTTTTAAAGCAAAGACAGTTTTAAAGCAAAACCAGGTTTATAGCAAAAGCATGTTCAAAGCAAAACCTGGCTGAAAGCAAAGCCAGGTCTAAAGCAAAGCCAGGCCTAAAGCAAAGCCGGGTCTAAAGCAAAGCTGGGTCTAAAGCAAAGCCAAGTCTAAAGCAAAGCCGGGTCTAAAGCAAAGCTGGGTCTAAAGCAAAGCCAAGTCTAAAGCAAAGCCGGGTCTAAAGCAAAGCCGGGCCTAAAGCAAAGCCAAGTATAAAGCAAAGCCAAGTCTAAAGCAAAGCCGGGTCTAAAGCAAAGCCGGGTCTAAAGCAAAGCCGGGTCTAAAGCAAAGCCAAGTATAAAGCAAAGCTGGGTCTAAAGCAAAGTCAGGCATAATGTGAGCTCGTGGCTTGTGCGGAGCTGCTGCTCTCAGGGGGACCCGGATCGGGGGTCTGGGAGACTCCAGGCGGCCGCGAGCGCTGCTGGCGAGGGGGGAATCTCCTCTCCCACCTTCCCCTTGAGCCCCTGTGTGCTGCTCCGGCCGCGCTCCGGAGCCGAAGCGGCTGCTGCCGGGGGTGCCGAGTCCCAGGGGAGCCCCAAATCCCTCCTGGGTTCCCGTTCCCGCGTGGCCGCCGCCTGGGTTGGTATCCAGGGACGCGTTCTGGTGGCTCCTGGCCCGCGGCCACACTCCCGCGGTTCCATTTCCTCTTTGGTAAAAAAAGAAACCCCCTCGCTAAGGGTTTTTTCTCGGCTCCCGGCATCGCGTGAGGCCGCTGAGTCACGGAGGGCACCTTCGGGGGGTCCCCGGGGCTCCCCTGCGACCCCCACGGCACCCACCGAGGCGGCTTTAGCAGCTCCCGGTGCTTTCGGCAAGTGAAACGTTCCATCTGCTCACCCCAAAAGAGGGATTTGAGGGGATTTGGGGGCAATTGGAAGCTCGACGAGTTTGAGAGGGAATTGTGGAGTCACGGTCCCGAGCTCGCTCCTGTCCCCCAGTAAAACCGGTGCTTCGAGGCCACCCGCATCTCCTCTCGCCGTTGGGCGTCACGTGCGACGTTCCTCATTGTTCCTCCTTGTTTTGGCAGTTCTGAGGGAGCCCAGCTCTTCGCCGGGAAGGAGCCGATGCGATGGAGGCAGAGCAGCCGCTGCTGACCGCAGGTGAGCGCCCCCGGCACGGCTTTGCCGGGCCGTTCCCATCATGGAATCATAAAATCCTGGAATGGTTTGGGTGCCAGCCAGTGAAGAGTAGGATGTGACACAGGTGAGGAGATGCTTCTCCATGCCAGGGATCACTTGAGGGGATGGTGGCATCATAGAATCATGGAGTGGTTGGCTTGGAAGGGACCTCAAAGGCCATCCAGTGCCATGCCCTTTCCACTGGAGACCTTCCACTGGATCTGGTTGCTCAAAGCCCCATCCAACCATCACCCCTCATCCCATCCTCAATGAGACTTTGCCCACGGCCACCACGTGCCCCTGGCTCAGAGGTAGGTTTGATCCAGCCTTGCTCACCTCCTCCTTTCCCTCTCTCCTGGTTTGATGTAGAAGAGCCAACAACCCCCTTCCTGAAGAAGGCTCACACCCCATCTCTCCATGAGGAGGTCAACACCGCCATCATTGCAGGTAGGGGCTCTCCTTGCTGCCTCCACCCCTTCTAACCTGGAACAGCAGCTTGGTAGCCACCACCCAGAGCTCAACCCTGCTCCTCTCTCTGCCTTCTCCCCACAGTCGTCATCACCCTGGTGTTCCTCACGCTGCTGACGGTCCTGGTGGTGATCATCATCTACCTGTACAGAAACAAAGGCAGCTACCTCACCTACGAGCAGACGGCGGCAGAGCCCGACGTGTCGGTGCAGATGGAGGATGCTCCATCCAAGGAGAAAGAGGAATACTTCATCTAAGCGCCAGCTCCCGTACTCTCCTCTCCCGTGCTCTAGTCCAAGTTGCCCAAATTCCCCGGGCCTTGGGATCAACAAGCTGCTTTTTTGTTGTTGTTTTCCTTAATTTATTAAGCCAATCATGGAAGGAAAAATAAATAAGTGAGTATCAAAGCTTTGCCTGTCGCTGCCCGGAGCAGAACCAGAGCAGGGAACGCTCTGGCTCGGTGGAGAGCAGGCGTGGCCACGCTCCATCTGCCCACACTACCTGGTCTTCTCCCTTCTCTGCTTTCCAACACAGCCCAGGGACAAACATTCTCGGAGTCACTGTTGTTTTTTTTCCTTTATCTCTTATTTCACAAAAGATTTAAGTTCTTCTCCTGGTGATTTAGGACGAGGGGAATGGTTTTGAGCTGAAAGAAGGGAGATTGAGAAGAAACAGGAGAAATGTTTTGCCATGAGAACGTTTGCCCAGAGAACCTGTGGCTGCCCCATCCCTGGAGGGGTTCAAGGCCAGGCTGGATGGGGCTTGGAGCCCCTGATCCAGCGGGAGGTGTCCCTGTCCATGGCAGGAGGTGGGACTAGATGGGCTTTGAGGTCCCCTCTGATCTAAACCAGCCCATACCTCTGTAACAATTTAGGGAGGGGGTAATTAGCACGGCTGATTGGGGGCTAAGGTTAAACGTGTATGAAACAGAGACCCTCTGAGTCCCAGGAAGCCCCACTATTGCCTCCAACCATGGGGACACCTGTCCACGCCTCGGAGCACAGAGAGCTTGGGAAAGGCTGAGGACAGGCTGAGAGAGTTGGGGTTGTTCAGTCTGGAGAAGAGAAGGCTCTGGGGAGAACTTAGAGCAGATTCCAGTCCGGAAAGGGGCTCCAGGAAAGCTGGGGAGGGGCTCTTGATCAGGGAGTGCCGGGACAGGATGAGGGAGGTGGTTTTGAGCTGTAAGAGGGAAGACTGAGATGAGATCTTAGGATGAAATGTTCTCCTGTGAGGGTGGGGAGGCCCTGGCCCAGGTTGCCCAGAGCAGCGGTGGCTCCCCCATCCCTGGAGGGGTTCAAGGCCAGGTTGGATGGGGCTTTGGAGCTCCTGATCCAGTGGGAGGTGTCCCTGCCCATGGCAGGGAGTGGATCTGGCTGAGCTTTGAGGTCCCTTCCAACCCAAACCATTCCAGGATTCTAAGTCCACAACGGAGCACGTTTGCTCCATGTGCAGCACTGGTTTTAGGAACAGCAGAGGCACAGACACCGTATTTCTCAGCGTTTGCAAACAAGGACAGGCCGAGGAGCAGCCCAGCAGCCCATCTGCACTCCCTCTGCAGGGCAGTTCCTCCTTTAAACCAAACCCGAAAGAAAAACACCCAGAGGAGGAAGTTCACGGAGCAGTAGCGAAGAGGAAGTAGGTGAAGAAACCCTAAGGCTCTCGTTGGGCAGGAGCTGAGTGTTGATTGGAGTTCTCATGCAAATCATAGAACAATTTTGGTTGGAAAAGACCTTTAAGATCATTGAGCCCAAGCATCGATCCAGTCCTGCTAAGTCTACCACTAGACCACGTCCCGAGGTACGACATCTACTCATCTTTTAACTTACAGGGATGGTGACTCAACCACCAACCTGGGCAGCCCCTTGCGAGGCTTCACAACACTTCCAGTAAAGAAATTCCTCCTAATACCCAACCCAAACCTCCCCTGGTGCATCTTGTGGCCATCTCCCCGTGTCCTGTCACTGGCTACCAGGGAGAAGAGACCAGCACCTACCTCGCTAGAACCTTCTTTTAGGTAGTTTTCGAGAGCAATGAGGTCTCCCCTCAGTCTCCTTCTCTCCAGACTAAACAACCCCAGTTCCCTCAGCTGCTCCTCAGAAGGTTTGTGCCCTAAACCCTTCACCAGCTTTGTTCCCCTTCTCTGGACACGCTCCAGCATCTTGATGTCCTCCTTGATGTTCTGAGGGCTGGAGCACCTTCCAGACAAGGACAGGCTGAGAGAGTTGGGGTTGTTCATCCTGGAGAAGAGAAGGCCCCAGGGAGACCTTAGAGCAGCTTCCAGTCTGGAAAGCGGCTCCAGGAAAGCTGGGGAGGGGCTCTTGATCAGGGAAAGAACCTTTGAGGTCCCTTCCAACCCAAACCATTCCAGGATTTTTGTAGTGAGGTGCCCAAAACTGAAGCCAGGATTCGAGGTGCGGCCTCACCAGCACCGAGCCCAGGGGAAATCTGCTCCTTGATTCAAATTTTCAAAATAGTCTTTATTCTACTTTTTGTTTTAGTATAAAAAAATCCACGAGTTAAGTGCACCACAGTGTACAGAGAGAGACAGAACGCTGCGCCGCGATAACAGTCAGTCGGATGGTTACACACAACACAGACAGGACACGGAGTTAGATCAAACTGAAACCTCGAGATAAAATATATTTGAATCTGATCTTTTTCTTCATAAAACAAAGCAAAAAAAAAAAAGAAAAAAAAAGGAAAAGGAAAAAAGAAAACAACAAACCCAAAACATTGAGGATCCCTGAAATGTTCTCTAAACCCCGCTAAGACTTCATTACACCCCACTCATTTTGAAAGTACACGTTCATTAATCCCCCACTAATCAAGCTGATTTGTTGTTGACTGATGGTTGCTGCACATCCCTGGGGAGATCCCGGCAAGCAGAGAGGAATGGGGTGAGGAGCAGCCTCAAAATCCCAGCTCTGCTCCCACCAGGGCGGCTCCTCCCTTAAATCAAACCCGAAGGAAAAAGAAAACCCAAAGAGGAAGTTCATGGCATGGCAGCAAACCTTTGAGGAACCTTGGAACCTTCAGGAGTTTGGTGGTTGAGACATCGGGTTGAGTGGGAAAGAACAGAGGTTGGTTTATGGAGCATGGTTCTACAGCCTAGTTAGCATCGAACGGCCCGTTCACACAGGAGCTGCGCTGGGGTCCTGGCACCAAAGCACAGCTTCAATCAGAGCTAATGTGCAAAGAAATCCAAGAGTACTTGGAGTGTAGAAACCCCTCCCAATGCCAGGTGCCAGCGGCAAACCTTCTGGGAGGGAAGCGACGGGCAAAGGTGAGCGCAGAGTGCGTCAAGGGATCCGTTCCGGAGTGAGGTCAGGAAGAAAGAAGCGCCAAGGTGCCCTCCCTGCCGGTGGGAAGGGAAGTTTGCCCTTGCTTTTCCACCCAGTGCCTTGGCTTGGGACACTCGGGCGATCTGGGGCTCCGGCACGGCTGCGGAGGGAAGGCGGCACCGGATCGGCTCCCTCGCCCTCCCTAAAGCCAGCACGCAGGCAGCGGATTAACAGGAACTCAGCGCTACAGAATCACTCCAGTGAAACACAAGGAAGAGGCAGGGCTGCTGCGCTCACGCTCACGCTGTGCATCGTTCCCCCCTCCCCACGTGAACGGAGGCACCGCGCTCATGAACAGGGAGTTTTGTTTCGCTTTAAAGTGCCTGCGGGGCCGGGCAACGCACCGGGAAGAGCCCTCACCGCCGCGTGTCTGGTCTGCGACTTCAGGTTAATATGGACTAAAGCAGTTAGGTGGTGAGCAGTGCTGACAGGATGGGATGTCGTTCCTTACACACATGTAGCCCCCCCTCGCCCCCTTTCCCTCCGCCTTCACCAGATGGTGTAGCCGCCGTCTGAGCCTCCCAGAAAGAAGTTTCCCTTCCGCTGTGTCACCACGACGTTGGCTCCCTGCATCACGGCCAACTGGGCGGCATTAGGGGGACAGCCAGGAGGAGGGGGCTGGAAGAGAGGGAAAGGAGAGAGGTGGGGGTTCAGTAGAATCATAGAATCATTAAGGTTGGAAAAGCCCTCCAAGATCACCTAGTCCAACCACCAGCCCAAACCCACAGTGCCAAATAAACTCTGTTCACCAGTGTCGCTTCCACATGGGTTTTGAACCCCTCCAGGGATGGGGACTCCACCATGAAGCCCTGGGCAGCTCTGCCAAGGCTTCACCGCTCTGTCAGGGAAGGAATTGTTCCCAAAATACAATCTAACCCTTCCCTGGTGCACCTTTAGGCCATTTCCTCTCATCCTATTACTTCTTACTTGGGAGAAGCACCTACCTCACCACAACCTCCTTTCCAAGAATCATAGAATCATTTGGCTGGAAAAGACCTTCGAGACCATTGACTCCAAATGTCCCTGTCCACTGCTAAACCACCCCGGAGCACCTCATCCACCCAGCTTTTAAACACCTCCCGGGACGGGGACTCCACCACTGCTCTAGCAGCCTCTGCCAGCGCCTGACAACCATCTCCATGGAGGAACTTTTCCCACTACTGAATCTAAAACTCCCCAGGTGCAACTTGAGGGCATTTCCTCTTATTCTATCACTCGTTCCTTGGGAGAAGAGCCCAGCACCCACCTCACCACAACCTCCTTTCCAGGAGCTGCAGAGAGCAATGAGGTCTCCCCTCAGCCTCTTCTTTGCCAGACCAATGCCCCGTCAGGTCCCTACTGTTCTCCAGACCCTTCCCCAGCTCCGTTCCCTTCTCCGTACACACTCCAGCTTCTCAAGGTCTTTCTTGCAGTGAGGGGCCCAGAACTGAACCAGGATTCGAGGTGTGGCCTCACCAGCACCGAACCCTTCCCTGAGCAATGAGGTCTCCCCTCAGCGCCACAGCAGGAGCCACCTGGACCAGAGGGAACTCAAAGCCTTCTCCGGCACAAAGCACACCTGGACCAGAGGGAACTCAAAGCCTTCTCCCCTGTGTCCCCGTCCCTCGCTATTGAACAAAGTTTAGCTTTGAGGCCCCTGATCTACGTTGCCCAGAGAAGTGCCCCATCCCTGAAGGGGTTCAAGGCCAGGTTGGATGGGGCTTGGAACCCCTGATCCAGTGGGAGGTATCCCTGCCCGTGGCAAGGGGTTGGAACTGGATGGGCTTTGAGGTCCCTTCCAACCTAACCCATTCCAGGATTGTCTGGAATATTGAGTAGCAGAATCCTGGAGCCAAAGAGAAACACTCGGCTCCCTGGCTGAGCCCTGCCCTCTCTTTTTGGATCCCAGAACCCATCTGGCTGACCTCAGCCTTCTACACACGCAGCCACAATTGGAAAGTCCAGGGGAGCAGGAATCTCCCACAGCTCCCCCGGAGCACAGGAAGAGCCCAGGTCTGTGTTTGGGCCCAGGGCAGGGCAGGCCACAGTGTCCCACCACAGCCCTGCAGCACGTCCCGCCACGGCCACACAGCGCATCCCATCCCACCGTGGCCACACAGTGCATCCTGCCATGGCCACACAGCATTCCACCATGGCCCCACGCCGCATCCCACCACATCCTGTCACAGCCCCACAGCGCATTCCCCTACAGCCCTACAGCACACCCTACCACGACCCCACAACGTCCCCACAGCGCGTCTCACCACAGCCCCGAGGCACCTCCCGCCATGGCCCCACAGCATCCTATTACAGTCCCACAGAGCATTCCGCCACAGCCCCATATCGCATCCCGCCACGGCCTCACAGTGCATCCACCATGCCCCCACACCGCATCCTGCCATGGCCTCACCGTGTCCCACCACAGCCCAACCACGTCCCACCATGGTCCTGCACCGCGCCCTGCCACGGCCCCACACTGCATTCCACAACGGCCCCATATCGCACCCTGCCACAGCCCCACATTGCATTCCACCACGGCCCCATATCGCACCCTGCCACAGCCCCACATTGCATTCCGCCACGGCCCCGTATCGCATCCTGCCATGGCCCCACATTGCCTTCCACCACAGCCCCATATCACATCTTGCCATGGCCCCACATTTCCTCCCGCCACGGCCCCATATCGCACCCTGCCATGGCCCCACATCACATTCCGTCACGGCCCCACATCGCACCCTGCCACGGCCCCACATTGCATTCCACCACGGCCCCACACTGCGCCCTGCCATGGCCCCACATCGCATTCCGCCACGGCCCCACACTGCATCCCGCCATGGCCCCACACTGCATCCCGCCATGGCCCCACACTGCATCCTGCCATGGCCCCACACTGCATCCCGCCATGGCCCCACACTGCATCCTGCCATGGCCCCACAATGCATTCCGCCACGGTCCCATATTGCATCCCACCACGGCCCCACACTGCATTCCACCACGGCCCCACATCGCACCCTGCCACGGCCCCACATCACATTTTGCCTTGGCCTCACACTGCATTCCACCACGGCCCCACATTGCATTCTGCACGGCCCCATATTGCACCCTGCCATGGCCCCACACTGCATTCCGCCATGGCCCCATGTCGCATCTTGCAACGGCCCCACATTGCATTCCACCACGGCCCCACATCGCATCTTGCCATGGCCCCACATTGCATTTCACCACGGCCCCATATCGCATCCTGCCATGGCCTCACATTGCCTTCCACCACGGCCCCATATCGCATCCTGCCATGGCCCCACATTGCATTCCACCACGGCCCCACATCGCATCCTGCCATGGCCCCACATTGCATTCCGCCACGGCCCCACATCGCACCCTGCCATGGCCCCACATTTCCTTCCGCCACGGCCCCATATCGCACCCTGCCATGGCCCCACATTGCATTCCGCCACGGCCCCATATCGCATCCTGCCATGGCCCCACATTGCATTCCGCCACGGCCCCACACTGCATTCTGCCACGGCCCCACATTGCATCCCGCCACGGCCCCACAGCATCTCCTCCCCGACTGTGACCCTCTAGCATGGAAGCATGCAGGGTTTTGGGGAGATCTTGGTACTTACCGGAATGCTGGCGGTTCCACCGGCCCCAAACCGTGCTCCCGCATCGAAGCCACCTTCAACCAGGACCGTCGAACCTGGCGGATACACAGGTCCCACGGGATAATACGCCATTGGGACTGAGGAGCCAATGGGACCCACAGCCACAGATTGGGCCACAGGCAGGAAGACGGAAGCGCCCGGGTACGCCGCGGACATTGTGGGTACGGTGGCAGCTCCCAGGGGCACAAAACTGGGACGGTAAAGCTGGGGAAAAAAAAGAGTTGTGTAAGCATGTTTGGAGACTTAATTCCCTGCAGCCAGGTGTTCACTCAGCCCTGCTGTCCAGGAACGCATCCCGACACTGCCTCTCACCCTCCTGTTCCCATCAGGGAATCCCCTCCTGTGTGCCATAGCTTTGGGGTACGGTGAAGGACCACTTCCATCAGGGAATCCCCTCCTGTGTGCCATGGCTTTGGGGTACCGTGAAGGACACCCATCACCACTGGAAAGAGCACTCCCTCCCTGTCCGTAAGAATCCAACCGGCAGCGATCACCACAGGGGTGCTCTACAGTGACAGTAAACCCTATTTGTCATCTTAATAGGAGCCAGCAGTGGCCCAGGTGGCCAAGAAGGCTTGGATCAGCCATGGGGTGGCCACCAGAGCAGGTAAGGGATCGTCCCCCTGCACTTGGTGCTGGTGAGGCCACACCTCAAATCCTGGGGTCAGTTCTGGGCCTCTCACTCCAAGAAAGACCTGGAGTGCGTCTGGAGAAGGGAACAGAGCTGGGGAAGGGGCTGGAGAACAGGGGTACTGGGAGAGGCTGAGTGGGGTTGGTCTGGAGAAGAGGAGGCTGAGGGGAGACCTCATCGCTCTCTGCAGCTCCTGAAAAGGAGGTGGGTGCTGGGCTCTTCTCCCAAGGAATGAGTGATGGGACAAGAGGAGATGGCCTCAATTTGCACCAGAGGAGGATTAGATTGGATATTGGGAGAAACGTCTTTACAGAATGGTGAAGCCCTGGTAGAGGCTGGAGTCTCCACCCCTGGAGCGGCTCAACAACTGTGTAGATGTGGCACCTGGTGACAGGGTTCAGTGGTCACGGTGGGGTTGAGCTGACAGTTGGACTAGATGACCTGAGAGGGCTTTTCCAACCTTAATGATCCCATGACTCTATGATTCTTAACTCATGGGGAAGCTTTCAACACCGTTTGCCCTTTGAGTCAATGACTCAGACCTCAGAAAAGAGAACCTGTGGATGAAACGTGGCCCAACTCTCCCAGCAGGAGGGAAATTGCAGCTGTAAACTCATTCAGGGTGATCAGTTTTCCTGCTTTGGGAGGGGCCCCAGAAGAAAACAAATCATTCGGAAAGTTGTCCTACCTACCTCGGAATAAGCCGGAGGGGCGTCCGTGTAGGGCGGTGGCTGGGGCAGGGGCACGGTCGGGGGGTAGACGGCTGGGTTGGCTGGAGACTGGACAGGGTAGGAGGGCTGGGTGGGATACGGTCCTGCAGGAAAAGAGGAGACGTCAGCCCAGGATGCAGGCGGGACGCTGCGAGTTGGGTTTCCAAAAGCCCCATTTCCCAATCATCACGTGAGCAGAAGGAAACAGCCGCTCCGGGCACAGCGAAGGCACAGCCCGGCCTGGGTGATCGCCCAAGCGCAGGCGCCCAGCGGGCACTGCCTGGCCTCTGGTTACGGCAAAACTAACCCGGGCACTGGATCATCCAGTGCCGGAGGTGGGAGCAACAGGAGGCAAAGGAAAAATAGTAATAAACAAATTATCCTGGGCCGGAGCCAGTGCTCAGCTTTGCAGATTCTGAAACTGGATGTGATCCCAGCGTCCCTGTGCCCCGATGGTTCTGGGGGCAAGGACACAGCAGCGATGGGGTGCTCTCCTGGCCCTGCCGGGAGGAAATCGCTCCCCTTTATGGAGCTTGGGGGGTTAATGGGCTCGGAATGCAAGGCCTTCCTCTGGGATGGGGACAGGTTGCGGCGGTCACCCCCTGTCCCACAGCCGGGACGGAGCCCATGGGGCCACAGAGGCAGCGGCAGCACCCACGGGTGCCCACCTCAGCGCACCCTTCCCACGCAAAACGGGGACCCCTGATGTGACGCGTGGGTCCCCTGATGTCACGAGGATATGGCAGGGACGGGGTGGCACTCCCAAGGTTAAGGCCATGCAGCGCCATGGCGACTTCCCCCCACTCTGCTCCCATTGACCGCACCTCTTCTACTGACACTCTGCACCCCCAAACCTGCTCCCATTGAGGCCTGCCTCACTTCCATCAGCCGTGCACCCCCCAAACCCGCTCCCATCGACACCCTGCACTCCCAAAACCTGCTCCCATTGAGGCCTGCCCCACTTCCATCGGCCATGCACCCCCCAAACCCGCTCCCATTGACACCCTGCGCCCCCAAACCTGCTCCCATTGAGGCCTGCCCCACTTCCATTGGCCGTGCACCCCCCAAACCCGCTCCCATTGACGCCCTGCACCCCCAAACCTGCTCCCATTGAGGCCTGCCTCACTTCCATCAGCCGTGCACCCCCCAAACCTGCTCCTATTGACACCCTGCGCCCCCAAAATCTGCTCCCATTGAGGCCTGCCTCACTTCCATCGGCTGTGCACCCCCCAAACCTGCTCCCATTGACACCCCTGCGCCCCCAAACCTGCTCCCATTGAGGCATGCCCCACTTCCATCAGCCGTGCACCCCCCAAACCTGCTCCCATTGACACCCCTGCGCCCCCAAACCCGCTCCCATTGAGGCATGCCCCACTTCCATCAGCCGTGCACCCCCCAAACCCGCTCCCATAGACACCCTGTGCCCCCAAAACCTGCTCCCATTGAGGCCTGCCTCACTTCCATCGGCCGTACACCCCCCAAACCCGCTCCCATCGACACCCTGCACCCCCAAACCCGCCGCCATTGACACCTGCACGCCTCCAAACCCGCTCCCATCGGCCACCTGGCCCCCCAGCGTCCCCACACCTGCTCCTATTGGCCGCCTGGTGCCCGAGCGCCCCCCAGTCAGCTCCCATTGACACACATGCACCCCCAAACCCGCTCACATGGGCTGCCCGGCTCCCATTGAAACCCTCACACCCCTAAACCTGCTCCCATTGACACCTGAGCACCCCCAAACCTGCTCCCACTGACACCTGTGCACCACTAAACCCACTCCCATTGCTCCCACCTCTGGCATTGGATGAAGCACCCCAAAACAGCTCCCACTGGCTGCCTGGCACCCCAGCGGCCCCAAAACTGCTCCCATTGACACATGTGTGCCCCCAAACCCGTTCCCATTGGCTGCCTAGCCCCCGAGCAGCCCCAAAACTGCTCCCACTGACACCCAAGCGCCCCCAAACCTGCTCCCATTGACACACATGCGCCCCCAAACCCATTCACATTGTCTGCCTGGCACTCAAGCACCCCCAAACCTGCTCCCATTGACACCCGATCGCCCCCAAACCTGCTCCCACTGACATCCGTGCACCCCCAAACCCGTTTCCACTGGCTGCCTGGCACCCGAGTGCCCCCAAAACTACTCCCATTGACATTCAAGCACCCCCAAACCTGCTCCCATTGACACCCGTGCACCCCCAAACCCATTTCCATCGGCTGCCTGGCACCCGAGCGCCCCCAAACCTGTTTCCATTGTCACCTGTGCGCCCCCAAACCTGCTCCCATTGACACACGTGCGCCACCAAACACGCTCCCATTGGCTGCCTAGAACCCGAACGCCCCCAATACTGCTCCCATTTACAACTGTGCACCCCTAAACCTGCTCCCATTGGCTGGCTGGCACCCGAGCGCCCCCAAAACTGCTCCCATTTACAACTGTGTGCCCCTAAACCTGTTCCCATTGGCTACCTGGCACCTGAGTGCCCCCAAAACTACTCCCATTAACATTTGAGCGCCCCCAAACCTGTTCCCGTTGCCTGCCTGGCACCTGAGCGCCTCCCAAACTGCTCGCATTGACACCTGAGCGCCCCCAAACCCGCTCCCATTGGCTGCCTGGCACCCAAGCGCCCCCAAACCTGCTCCCATTGACCCCTGTGCGCCCCCAAACCCGCTCCCATTGGCTGCCTGGCTCCCACTGACACCCGCACGCCCTCAAACCTGCTCCCATTGACACTCGCCCCATTCCCATCAGCTCCGCACCCCCAAACCCGCTCCCATTGGCCTCCCGGCTGCCACTGACATCCCTTCGCCTCCCCCCCCCCATCGTCTCCCATTGGCCGCCCGCGCCCCTCGCTCCGCTCCCATTGGCAGTCAGGTGTCCGCGCGCCCCCCCCCTCCACTCGCATTGGCCGCTCCTCTCCCATTGGCCGAGCGCCCCCCAAACCTACTCCCATTGGCTGAGAGCCCCCAAACCTGCTCCCATTGGCCGAGCGCCCCCTAAGCCTGCTCCCATTGGCTGCCTGGCGCCCCCCGCTCCGCTCCCATTGGCCGCGGGGCTCCCACTGCAGCGCCCCCCCCCGCCCCCCCGCCATTGGCCGCCTGGTGCCCGCGCGCCCTCGGCCCCTCAGGCGCGGGCACGCGCTTCGTCGGCACCGCCCTTAAAGGCGCCGCGTTCCGGGGTCGGCGGGGCCCGGCGGGTTCAGTTTAAGAAAGGCGGCGAGGGGAGGAGAGGGATGGGGGCGCGGGCCTTGCCTTTGCCGTTCATGGCGGCGGCGGCGGAGGAGGAGGAGGCGGCGCTGGGTCCGGCGGCGGTTCCCGCTCTGCCCGCGCCGCGCGCTTCCTGCTCGGTGTCACCGCGGGGGCGGGCGGTGGGGGGCAGGGGGCGGGGCGGGGGCGCGCGCGGTGACGTCAGCGCGTGTCGTGACGTCAGCGCGCTCTTAAAGGGGGCGCGCGTTCTTTAAGGGGGAGATGGATGGGGGGAGATGGATGGAGGGATTGGAGGGAGGGAGGGAGGGATTGGGGAAGAGGAAGAGGAAGAGGAAGAGGAGGTCGGGGGGGGAGGGAGAAGGAGGGAAGATGCAATGGGGGGGAGAAAGAGGGGGAGATGCAGTGGGGGGGGACGAAGAGGAGGAAGAGGAGACCCAGTGGGGGGGGAGGAGGAAGAGGAGGAGACCCAGTGAGGGGGGGAGAAAGAGGAGGAGGGGGGACCCAGTGAGGGGAGGGAGGAAGGGGAGACCCAGTGGGGAGGGGGAAGGAAGAGGAGGAGGGGGAGACCAGAGGGAGGGGAGGAAGAGGAGGAGGGGACCCAGTGAGGGGGAGGAGGAAGAGAGGGGGAAGCCAGCTGGAAGGGGGGGGGAAGGAAGAGGAGGAGGGAGGGACCCAGTGAGGGGGGGAAGGAAGAGTAGGAAGGGGAGAGGGAGACGGGGGGGGGGGGGGGGGAAGAAGAGGAGGAGGGGGAGACCGGGGGAGGAGGAGGAGGGCCTCTAGATAGAGTTAAGGGTGAGGGGGGGCTCAAGCACGGCCTGGGGCATCCTTTGGGTGGGCCTGGTGTAGTGGCGGGGGGGTCCCCAAGGAGTGGGGGGGCCTTCAAGCAAGACCTGGGGAGGGGATCTTGAGTGGGGGGGTAAGCAGTGCCTGGGGGTGTCCTTAGGCAGGGCCTGGTACAGTGGGGGGGTCCCCAGGGGGTGAAGGGAGGCGTCAAGCAGGGTCTGGGGGGGGTCCCCAGGGGGTAAAGGGAGGCTTCAAGCAGGGCCTGAGGGGTCCTTGGGCAGGGCCTGGTACAGTGGGGGGGTCCTTAGGGGGTGAAGGGAGGCTTCAAGCAGGGCCTGGGGGGTCCTTGGGCAGGGCCTGGTACAGTGGGGGGGTCCCCAGGGGGTGAAGGGAGGCTTCAAGCAGGGCATGGGGGGTCCTTGGGCAAGGCCTGGTACAGTGGGGGGGTCCCCAGGGGGTGAAGGGAGGCTTCAAGCAGGGCCTGAGGGGTCCTTGGGCAGGGCCTGGTACAGTGGGGGGGTCCCCAGGGGGTAAAGGGAGGCTTCAAGCAGGGCCTGAGGGGTCCTTGGGCAGGGCCTGGTACAGTGGGGGTGTCCTTAGGGGGTGAAGGGAGGCTTCAAGCAGGGCCTGGGGGGTCCTTGGGCAGGGCCTGGTACAGTGGGGGGGTCCCCAGGGGGTGAAGGGAGGCTTCAAGCAGGGCCTGGGGGGTCCTTGGGCAAGGCCTGGTACAGTGGGGGGGTCCCCAGGGGGTGAAGGGAGGCTTCAAGCAGGGCCTGAGGGGTCCTTGGGCAGGGCCTGGTACAGTGGGGGGGTCCCCAGGGGGTGAAGGGAGGCTTCAAGCAGGGCATGGGGGGGTCCTTGGGCAGGGCCTGGTACAGTGGGGGGGTCCCCAAGGGGTGAAGGGAGGCTTCAAGCAGGGCCTGGGGGGTCCTTGGGCAGGGCCTGGTACAGTGTGGGGGTCCCCAGGGGGTGAAGGGAGGCTTCAAGCAGGGTCTGGGGGGCCCTTGGGCAGGGCCTGGTACAGTGGGGGGGTCCCCAGGGGGTGAAGGGAGGCTTCAAGCAGGGTCTGGGGGGTCCTTGGGCAGGGCCTGGTACAGTGCGGGGGTCCCCAGGGGGTGAAGGGAGGCTTCAAGCAGGGCCTGGGGGGTCCTTGGGCGGGGCCTGGTACAGTGGGGGGGTCCCCAGGGGGTGAAGGGAGGCTTCAAGCAGGGTCTGGGGTGTCCTTGGGCGGGGCCTGGTACAGTGGGGGGGTCCCCAGGGGGTGAAGGGAGGCTTCAAGCAGGGCCTGGGGGGTCCTTGGGCAGGGCCTGGTACAGTGGGGGGGTCCCCAGGGGGTGAAGGGAGGCTTCAAGCAGGGCATGGGGGGGTCCTTGGGCAGGGCCTGGTACAGTGGGGGGGTCCCCAAGGGGTGAAGGGAGGCTTCAAGCAGGGCCTGGGGGGTCCTTGGGCAGGGCCTGGTACAGTGTGGGGGTCCCCAGGGGGTGAAGGGAGGCTTCAAGCAGGGTCTGGGGGGCCCTTGGGCAGGGCCTGGTACAGGGGGGATGTCCCCAAGGGGTGAAAGGTGGCTTCAAGCAGGGCCTGGGGGGGTCTCCAGGTAGAGCCAAGGGGTGATGGGTCTTCCAAGTAGGGCTGGGGAGGGCAAGTGGGTCCCCTGAGAGGGAACCTTGGGCTGGGGGGGCCATAAGCAGGGTCTGGGGGAGCAGGGGGGTGGTCCCCGGCTGAAGGAGCCTTCCCCGGGCCTGGGCCGGCACGGGGGAAATTGGTGTGCGAGGGAGCCCCCGGCTCTCTCCCGGCTCTCTCCCGGCTTCCTGCGGAGCGGCGCTCTGAGTTTATGCATAAATGATCAATGGGACTAGTGGGTAAGCTGCAATTATTGTTAAGCTTAATTAAGCCTTAAGGACTGTATGAAGCGTCGTCAGGCAGAGCCGCTTGTTAGCAGTGATTGTGCCAACAGTTGGCGACTGCAGCCTGAGCTCCAGGTTATGTTGGTTCTTCTAAACCGTGTCCTTGTGGCTGTTGGTACAAGCCCCGAGTCCTCCTTGGGACCCCATTTTCTGCCTCTCCATGGCAGGGAGCCCCTCAGGACCCTCCTTTTGGGGGGCGACAGCTCACCACGGGACCTGCTGGCTTCAGCGTGGAGACCCAACGCATTGGGATCCTCTGTGGAGTGACTATGGGCTCCTCTTCTTGCCAAAAGTGGAGCCAAAGCACTGCCAAAAAGCTGAAGCTCACGGAGTCCAGCGGGAGGTGTCCCTGCCCATGGCAGCAGGGTTGGAATTAGATGATCTTTAAGGTCCCTTCCAACTCAAACCATTCTACGATTCTAGATTCATGGTTTGGGTTGGAAGGGACCTTAAAGCCTATCCAGTTCCAACCAGACCCCCAGCAGATCCGGCACCAGAGCATGAGAGGAAGCGTTGATCTACAGCCTCCCAGCTCGGACCCAGTGAGCTCTGGAATGGTTTGAGTTGGAAGGGACCTCAAAGCCCAGACAGTTCCAACACTCTGCCATGGGCAGGGACACCTCCCACTGGATCAGGGGGCTCCAAGCCCCATCCAGCCTGGCCTTGGACACCTCCAGGGATGGGACACTCCATATATTATATAATATTCATGATTATAGTTCCCCGTAGTCATACGGTTACAGAAAACACAGGTGATGAGCAGTAAAATGAGTGCAAATGTGACATTGGAGTGTCTCTCCAGCTTGGGAAGCTTTGTTAAGTCACCTCACCTGGATAATTAACAGATGCTGATGTCTCCGAGATGCTGTCTGCAGCTCTAAACCAGTGGCTTGACCCTTCATCCACGTCATTAGTGCTGATGGCTGGTGAGCCACGGAGAATCATGGAATGGTTTGGGTTGGAAGGGATCTCAGAGCCCAGCCAGTTCTACTCCCTGCTTTGGGCATGGACACCTCTCACTGGATCAGGGTGCTCCAAGCCTTGAACCCTTCCAGGGATGGGGCAGCCCCCACTGTTCCAGGGCCTCCCCACCCTCCCAGTGAAACATTTCTCCCTAAGATCTCATCTCAACATCCCCTCTTTCAGCTCAAACCATTCCCCCTATCCAAAACCATTCGTCCTATCCTTCCCTTCCTGATCAAGAGCCCCTCCTCAGCTGATGCCATCAAGCGAGTGTGTTTCCCAGATTGCTCTGCCTCCCTGTCCCCCTTCCTCCAGCAGCACCACAGGAGGAACCTCAGGAGATGTAGGGCTATCAAAGACCTCTGTGGTCCAAGCCTTGCTCTTGTTTTGGGCTGCATTGGTGAGCGTGCGTGGGCACCACTCTTAACACCAGCCTTGTTCAAAGCTCTGCAGTCCACCCCGGCTTAAAAACCTCATGGGGTTGGAGGAGGAGGGTTCTCTGATAACCTTTAAGGAATTTGGGATGAGTTATGTGACCTAAAATCACTATAACCGTCAGTTGCAGCCGTCACCTGCTGAAGATGGATCTGCAGTTGGAGACCTGGAGCTGTGTGTGGAGCAGGATGGAGGCAATCCAGCTGTTCCGGGTTAAAAAAAGAACATCTCAGGGTGGAATGAAAAGGCCACCACAAGGATAATACCTTAAAATGGAAACTCCCCCTTTGTTGGGATTTCAATAGACTTTTCTGGCCGCATTTTGCCCAGACTTTGAGGGCTCAACTCTCTTTTCTGAGCTTCTTTGCAGGCATCTCAATCAACGCTATCATTGTTCTCTTCCCTCTCAAAGTGAATATCTCATGAATAATGTACCGTCTGCCTGATGAATATGCACGTTGCTGGTGCGCTGGGAGGGCTGCATCAATTATTCATGCCCAGAAAATGTTCCTCACCTTCCAACTGTGCAGGAACGGTGGAAAAAAAAAATATTTACCCTTGAAAGAGGGAGGGATGAAGGATGGAAAACTGCCCAAGGAACGGAGAGCGAAGTGGGTGAGGGTTCCATGTGGGAACGGTAGAGCACCACGGTGATTTATGAGGGGGTGAACCCAAACATCTTTCACAGCCCCAACCCTGCAGAGCCTGGAGCTCGCTGAGCAGCTTGAGATTCACTGAATAAAATCATGGAATGGGTTGGGTTGGAAGGGATCTCAAAGCCCAGCCAGTCCCAACCCCTGTCATGGGCAGGGACACCTCCCACTGGATCAGGGGCTCCAAAGACACATCCAACGTGGCCTTGAACCCCTCCAGGGATGGGGAAGCCACCACTGCTCTGGGCAACCCGTTCCAGGGCCTCACCATGCTCGGAGCAAAACATTTCTGCCTAAGATCTCATCTCAATCTCCCCTCTTTCAGCCCAAAACCGTTCCTCTCATTCTCTGCCCTCCCTGATCCAGAGCCCCTCCCCAGCTTTCCTGGAGCCCCTTTCCGGACTGGAAGCTGCTCTAAGGTCTCTCTGCAGCCTTCTCTTCTCCAGGCTGAATAACCCCAACTCTCTCAGCCTGTCTTTGTACATGAGGTCCTCCAGCCCTCGGGTCATCTCTGTGGCCTCCTCTGGACTCGCTCCGACAGCTCCATCTCCTTCTTGTGTTGGTGACTCCACAACTGGACACAGAACTCCAGGTGGGTCTCACCAGAGAGGAACAGAGGGGCAGAATCCCCTCCCTCCCTGCTGGCCACACTGCTTTGGCTGCAGCCCAGGACACAGTTGGTCTCTGGGCTGTGAGCCCACTTTTTTGGCTCATGTGGAGCTTCTCCTCCCCCAGCACTCCAAGTCCTTCTCCTCAGGGCTGCTCCCAATCCATTCTCTGCCCAGCTTGGGTTTGTGCTTTGCGTTGCCCTGACCCAGGAGCAGGACCTTGCCCTTGTTGAGCCTCACCAGGTTCACACAGCCCCACCTCTCCAGCCTGTCCAGGTCCCTCTGGATGGCATCCATGGAACCTATTCAGCAGCTCTTGGCTTTGGCCCCTGGTTTGTGCCTTTTTCCACACTCCTGATAGCATTTCAGTGGAAACTCTCTGCGAGGCAAGGAACGCAAGGAGAAATTCTTTCTACTCGGTGGAGCTGAGCCCTTCAGAAGGAACCTGCTTTCGGATCCATTGGAATGGGTCTTCTTTGTATTTTCATCACTGATGACCTCCTCAAGTTTTTGTCCACTTCGAGTCCCAAGAGGACAAAGGCTCCAGTAAACATCTAAAAGCTCTGAAAAACGAGAGCATGAGGCACCTTGTGTTTAGATGTAAACCTGGAGAAGTCGAATTGACTCCTATCTGCGCACCAGCGGACTTTGCTTCCCACACCAGGTGTTTCTGGGTGGCAGCAAGGGTGGCTTCCGAGGAGCCTGGTGTAACTTCACCCTGTGCTGATAACACACGAACCAGATAATATCATCCACACCGCCAAGCCTGCGATTTTGGTGGAACAAAGGGGTTGCAACTAGATGGTCTTTAAAGTCCCTTAGAACCCAAACCATCGTATGGTTCTATGAAAGGTCCTCCTGGAAGTCCTTTTTTACCCAACACGAGGCATTTCAGCCTGAATTGGAAGCGGAGTTGGCTGGGGTAATGTCAATATTTTGAGTTTGCTGCTTCAAGTCGTTAAAAAGAAGTAGCAGTAAAAATCCAGCTTATCCCGGTGGCTTTAGGAGCAAGGACAACCTTTACTCGTGTGAGTAATTGGAAGCAATAGGTTCTTCGAGACCGAGAGTAACCTGTGGGCGTGGGGCTGTAATTAATTCTGTAATTAAATAGAATCATAAAAGCATAAAATCCTGGAATGGTTTGGTTGGAAGGGACCTCAAAGCCCAGCCAGTTCCACCTCTGGCCATGGGCAGGGACACCTCCCGCTGGATCAGGGGCTCCAAAGCCCCATCCAACCTGGCCTGGAACCCCTCCAGGGATGGGGCAGCCACCGCTGCTCTGGGCAACCTGGGCCTCCCCACCCTCACAGGAGAACATTTCTTCCTAAGATCTCATCTCAATCTCGCCTCTTTCAGCTCAAAGCCATTCTCCCCTTGTCCTCTTCCTGTCCTTTTTGATCAGGAACCCCTCCCCAGCTTTTCTGGAGCCCCTTTCTGAAGCTGCTCTAAGGTCTCCCCGTTGCCTTCTCTTCTCCAGGATGAACAACCCCAACTCCCCCAGCCTGTCCTCGTACGGAAGGTGATCCAGGCCTCGGTTCATCTCTGTGGCCTCACTCCAACAGGTCCAAGTCCTCCCTGTGCTGAGGACTCCATAATAATGACTAAGCAGTTGTGAAGTCCTGGGTGACCTCTTCCACCCAGGGAAAACACTGCTCACCCTCTTCTCAACACTGAGATGGAGGGGCTTCTGTCCTTGGCTTTGCTAAGACCTGATTTTACCCAACACCACAAAGTGGCCTGAAAATTCCTTTGGAAAGTTTAGAGCCTGTTTCCAGCTTGAAGCGGAAAAGCGGAGCAGAGTCTGGATCTGTTGTAGCACCAACAAACCTGCGTTAAACCCTTGGCAGAACCTAAAAGAATCACGGAATGGTTTGAGTTGGAAGAGACCTCAAAGCCCATCCAGTTCCACCCCTGCCATGGGCAGGGACACCTCCCACTGGATCAGGGGCTCTGAGCCCCATCCAACCTGGCCTTGAACACCTCCAGGGAGGAAGAATCCACAGTTTCCATGGGCAACCTGAGCCAGGGCCTCCCCATCCTCATCATGAAGAGTTTCTTCCAGACGTCTCATCTAAATCCTCCCCCTTCCAGTTTAAAGTCATTCCCCCTCATCCTATCACTCCATACCCTTGTAAAAAGTCCCTCCCCAGCTTTCCCGGAGCCCCTTTCCATACTGGAAGCTGCTCTAAGGTCTCCTCGGAGCCTTTGCTGAACAACCCAAACTCCTTGAGCTTGTCCTCATAGCAGACGTGCTCCAGCCCTCAGGTCATCTCCATGGCCTCTTCTGGACCCGTTGCAACAGTTCCATATCCTTCTTATATTGGGGATTCCAGAATTAGACTCTACTCCAGGTGGGGTCTTACGAGAGCAGAGTAGATGGGCAGAATGCCCTCCCTCGCCCCGCTGGCCACGCTTCTTTTGATGCAGCACAGAACACCGTTGAGCTTCTCATCCACCAGCACCCCAAAGACCTTCTCCTCAGGACTGCTCTCAATCACATTGTCCCCCATCCTACACTGAAATCAGGGATTGCCCTGACCCAGGTGCAGGACCTTACCCTTAGCTTTGTTGAACCTCATGAGGTTCTCACAGCCACACTTCTCCACCCTGTCCAGGTCCCTCTGGATGCGATCCCATCCTTCTGGTGTGACAACTGCACCACTCAGCTTGGTGGCATCTGCAAACTTGCTGAAGGTGCACTCAATCTCGTTGTCTACGAACATATTGAACAGCACTGGTCCCAGTACAGACCCAGCATGAGGTTCAGGGAAGGTTGTGAGCAACCGGAGTCGCTTTACAGCACAGAAGCCAAAATAACATCCTGGATTGGTTTTTTTTCCCTGTGCTTTCAGCCATTTAAGTTCTCAGAACACCTGGGAAAAGCTGGTTTGTGGCATATGTGGCCTTTGCAGGTCTGGAAACCTTTCTGGAGCACATCAGAAGCTGCAGGGTCAGGTGCAACCTTCATCGGAGCTGTCGCAGCGTGAGAAGCACCAACAAGAAAGCCGTGATATCACTGTGGTCACCTACTCTGAGATCCTGATGATCTGGAACAAAGGGCACATTCCTGCAGTCAGGGTTTAGTTCTGCCCTCCGTTCCCATCAAACCATTCATTCAAATCCCTTCCAAACAAGCAATTTTCCCGAGGAAAAGAAAAAAAAGCTTTTTAGCACTCATAAAATCAATTGGAGGGGAATTAAAAATGCGCCGTGCACCCTCTTCCCCATCTGCATTATATTAAGCAGCGCGCCAATTTATGCAAATGAGCCTGAAATTCAGCTCGATGGAAGGATTTTAATATTCATAATCACAGAACGGCGAAGGCAAACCACGCTTTCGGCAGAACCGCGCTGCAGCCTCCAGAAACGATGGTCCAACGCCTCTAACAGGATTGTTGTGGTGGTGTTGGGCTGATGCAAGACTTGATAGAATCCTGGAATGGGTTGGGTTGGAAGGGACCTCAAAGCCCAGCCAGTTCCACCCCTGCCATGGGCAGGGACACCTCCCACTGGATCAGGGGCTCCAAAGCCCCATCCAACCTGGCCTGGAACCCCTCCAGGGATGGGGCAGCCACCACTGCTCTGGACAACCTATTCCAGGGCTTCCCCATCCTCGCAGGAAAACATTTCTCCCCAAGATCTCATCCCAATCTCCCCTCTTTCAGCTCAAAACCATTCCCCTCATCCCATCCCTGCACTCTCTGATCAAGAGCCCCTCCCCAGCTTTCCTGGAGGCCCTTTCCGGACCAGAAGCTGCTCTAAGGTCTCGCCACAGCCTTCTCTTCTCCGGGCTCAACGTTACAGGAGGTTCTCCAGCCCTCAGATCATCTCTGGACTCACTCCAACAGATCCATGTCCTTCCTATGCTGAGGACTCCAGAACTGGAAACAAGGCTCCCAGGAGAACATTTCTTCCTAAGATCTCATCTCAATCTCCCCTCTTTCAGCTCAAAGCCATTCCCTCCTTGTCCTCTTCCTGTCCTTCCTGATCAGGAGCCCTTCCCCAGCTTTCCTGGAGCTCCTGTCCAGACTGGAAGCTGCTCTGAGGTCTCCCCGCAGCCTTCTGCAGGATGAACAACCCCAACTCTCTCAGCCTGTCCTCATACAGGAGGTTCTCCAGCCCTCAGATCATCCCCGTGGCCTCCTCTGGACTCACTCCAACAGCTCCATCTCCTTCTTATGTTGGGGACTCCACAACTGGACACAGAACTCCAGGTGGGTCTCACCAGAGCGGAGCAGAGGGGCAGAATCCCCTCCCTCCCTGCTGCTCCCACGGCTTTGGATGCAGCCCAGGACACGGTTGGTTTCTGGCCTGCGAGTACACTTTTCCAGCTCCTGTGGAGCTTCACCTCCCCCATCATTCCAAGCCCTTCTCTTCACAGCTGCTCCAAATCCTTCCTTTGCCCTGCCTGGATTTGTGCTTGGGATTGTCCCGACCCAGGAGCAGAGCCTTGCTCTTGGCCTTGTTGGACCTCTTGAGGTTAAAGGTCTTTTCCAACCTTAATGGTTCTATCATTAATGAAAATGCTCTTGACATTGGCTGCGGGTCCGTTATTGTTCGTGCCGGGCGTGAATCTCTGCCAGACACTGGGTACTCACTTTGGAATTGTTGAACATTAACATGGGTTCCAGGCAGATCTTGGTCAGCTCTGGGTGTTATCCCATGAGTTGGCACCAAGAGGCTCAATGATGCCAGTTCTGGAAGAGGAACATGGGGCAGGATTGGCCTCGGAACATCTTACCATGAACTCTACAGAGGTTTGTTGGAAGACAAGGATTTACACATTAATGTTTTCTTCTGAGAAAGACGGATGGTGCTGTTCTTTCCAGTGAATATCAAGGGGAAAGAGGTAAAAATCATCATAGAATCACGTAATGGTTTGAGTTGGAAGGGATCTCAAAGCTCCGATATCTGTATAAATGGAGGAACCAAGCTCAGAGCTGTGGATTTAGAGAAAGAAGTTACAGGACACGTCTTGGAATCATAGAATCATGGAATGGTTTGGTTTGGAAGGGGTCTCAAAGCCCATCCAGTTCCACCCCCAGGGACACCTCCCACTGGATCAGGAGCTCCAAGCCCATCCAACCTGGCCTTCAAGACCTCCAGGGATGGGGCAGCCGCCACTGCTCTGGGCAACCTGGGCCAGAACCTCCCCACCCTCACAGCAAAACATTTCTCCCTCAGATCTCGTCTCAATCTCCCCTCTTTCAGCTCAAAACCGTTCCTTTGTCCTCTCCCTGCCCTCCCTGATCAAGACCCCATCCCAGCTCTCCTGGAGCCCCTTTCTGCACCATCAAGCCATGCTTGTGTCTCTTAGGGGACAACACCTGAGGTGTTATCTTGGAGTTTTTATCCTTTTTTCCCCTCCCTGAGATAAGAAGGAAGGTCCAATTTTAAAACTCTACAAGATTCAGAACGTGAGACGATAACATCTTCTGCTTCCTTTCTTTCAATGACTCCCAACCAGCCGCGATCGCTCCGTACGTTGGCTCGCGATGCTGCAGAACCGCACCTGCGCTTCTAACAACCTTCGCAATTACAGACATCGGCTTTTTCCTTCTTCTAATTACTCCGCGGCGAGGTTGAAGTCGCACCTGAGCTCCCATGACGGTGCTTCGTTCCCTGCTCCTCCTCGCAGCCCACAAAACGAGTCCCCGTGCGCTGGCAGGCGACACCAGGGACCCGGATGGATCGGGAGCAGCATCCTCGCATGCGTCTGCCCAATCATGCCTGGAAATTCCAATTACCGGTAGGATTCCGAGAGCCTCAGGGAGCACATTCCCTCTTGGAGACATCAGGGAGTGAAGCACATCCTCGTCTGGTGAGCCCGTAGCGCCTGGGATGGCTTCTCCGGCAGCATCTCCAGCTGTGGTCCAAACTTTGCGTTGGGGCAGAGCAGCCAACGCAATTCCCACTGCCATGTCCCGGCAGAGCCCGTCATCCCAGCACGACAGTGCTCCTGCCTCCCAGGTGGGTGCTGGTGGCCACGTGCACCCTCATCCCTGGGACTCTGGATATCTCCCGTGCCCATCTGGGAGCTGGTGGGGCTCCTTTCATTCAACTTCCACTCTCCACATGGGATCCAAAGCCTCCAGGCTCTTTGGAGCCCAACGGAGAGCCGGAGCGGCCGCGCTCACCCCTACGATGTGGAGTTGGGCACAGAAGGCTGCGGGGTGTGGCGTTCCCGGCACTTCAGGATCTGAGGTTTAGGGGAGCTGGGATTGGGCACATCTGGATTTTGAGGAACCTGAGTCTTGGGGAGGGGTCTGGAATTTGGGGGCTCCGGCTTTTGGAAGGAGCCACCGATTTGGGCTTTGGGGAGTTCCTGGGTGTTGAGGATGGGATCGAGGATGTCTGGGATTTTGGCTGTTGAGTTTGGAGAAGCTCTAGGTCTGGGGAGGTCTCCTGGCAGGTTTGAGGGTCTCCTGGCGTCCCGAAGCACCATCCAAGGAGCTCGCAGCTCCCCCGTTATTGAACCCCACTTCAGAGCCGCTCTCCGAAGCCCTCACGGCTCCTTGGAGCCCAACAGAAGGCAAAACCCCACGGATGCCCAGGGAAGCTGTGGCTGCCCCATCCCTGGAGGCGTTCAAGGCCAGGTTGGATGTGCCTTGGAGCCCCTGATCCAGTGGGGATGTCCCTGCCCATCACAGCCGTTGGAACTGGATCATCTTTAAGGTCATTCCAACCCAGATTATTCTATGATGCACTCGCCCCTCAACACGACACCCGGGAGGCTTGGCCGCCAGCCCGCTGTATCCCGGCGTGCGGAGCGCGATGCCGGCTGACGCGGAGCTCATCCTCCTGCATATTATGCCGGGAGGCAGGATCTGGAGTTAATGCTATGCCGGAAAGATGGAGCCTCTTGAATTATTACTGTGGTTTTCCCTACTCCCGCCCAAGCCGCTGCCTCCCGCGCCCGCCTCAAAGCCTCCCGAAGGTTTTTGGGGTGATTTGGTTACTTATGGAAAAGCCCAAAGCTGTGGTAGAAGTGGCTTTGGCACCGGGGGGCTCCATCCCGAGCCATGGGGACCCCCAGGAAGGGGGTGAAGGGGAACCCCCGGACTCCTTCGTGCCGCCGCGGGGTGGCTCACATTAATGGGATGGGTGATTAGCGGATTAATTTATGATGATGACATTAGGGGTTTGATGAGCCAATGCAGAGCGGGGGGTCAGGAGCGCTGCTCGAGGCAAAGGGGGGACCCCACCCCCCAAACTGAGACCCAGAACGGGGCAGGGGGGAGGTTTGGGGGTGTCTGGGATGGAGCAGGGTTGGGATTTGGGGGTGTCCAGGACTAAGTAGGATTGGGGCTTGGAGGAGTCAGGGATTGAGCAGGGTTGAGGTTTGGGGGAGTCACAGATTGAGCAGGGTTGGGATTTGGGGGAGTCAAGGATTGTACAGGATTGGGGTTTGGGGAGTCAGGGATTGTACAGAGTTGGGTTTGGGGGAGTCAGGGATTGTACAGGGTTAGGGTTTTGGGGAGTCAGGGATGGAGCAGGATTGGGGTTTGGGGAAGTCAAGGATTGTACAGGATTGGGGTTTGGGGGAGTCATGGATTGTACAGGGTTAGGTTTTGGGGAGTCAGGGATTGTACAGGGTTAGGGTTTTGGGGAGTCAGGGACTGAGCAGCGTTGGGGTTTGGGGGAGTCTGGGATTGTACAGGGTTGGGTTTGGGGGAGTCAGGGATTGAGCAGGATTGGGGTTTGGGGGAGTCAGGGATTGAGCAGGGTTGGGATTTGGGGGTGTCCAGGACTGAGTAGGATTGGGGTTTAGGGGAGTCATGGATTGAGCAGGATTGGGGTTTGGGGGAGTCAGGGATTGAGCAGGGTTGGGTTTGGGGGAGTCAGGGACTGTACAGGGTTAGGGTTTCGGGGAGTCTGGCATTGAGCAGGATTGGGGTTTGGGGGACAGAGTTGGAGGGGACTCTGCTTTGGGGGTCTCTGGTTCAGGGGGATGGGGGGGACACCTTTTGGTTTGGGGGTCTCAGGGTTGGGGGGGGATCCTGGTTCTGAGAAGGTCTTTGTTTGGGATGTGGGTCGCAGGTTTCAGTGGGTCCCTGGAGGGGGGGGGTGTCTGCACTTGGGGGTGTCCCTGGTTCTGGGGTGTCCATTCTTGGGGGAGGTCCCTGGTTGAGTTGGAGCAGAAGTGACCCTGGTTGAGGGGGGTCCCTGGTTGGGGGGGACACAATGTCCCTGACTCAGAGGTCCCTGATTGCAGTGGGGGCTGTTTGGGTGGAGGGAGAGTGCCCCTGGCTTTGGGGTGGGGGTCCCCGGTTCCAGGAGGGTCCCTGTTTGGGAGGAGTCCCCAATTTGGGGGTCACTGGTTGAGGGGGTCCCTGGTTCCAGGGGGTCCCTGGCTAGGGTCTGTGGTTTGGGAGGGGGGGTCTGTGTTGGGGGCTATGGTTTGGGGGGGGTCCATGCTGGGGTCCCATTTTGGAGGTGTCTGTGCTGAGGCCCCACTTTGGGGGGGTCCGTGCTGGGGTCCCCGGTTGGGGGCTGCTGGTTCAGGAGGTCCCGGTTCGGGGGTCCCACTTCAGGGAGGGTCCCACTTCAGGGGGGTCCGTGCCAGGGTCCTTGATTTGGGGGGCACCACTTCGGGGGGGTCCATGCCGGGGTCCCTTATTGGGGGGATCCCGGTTGGGGGGGGTGTCTGTGCTGGGGTCCCCGGTCAGAGGGTCCCGGTTGGGGGGGGTCCCAGTTGGGGGTTGGGGGACCCGGTTGGGAGGGGGGTCCGTGCTGGGGTCCCGGTCGGAGGGTCCTGGTTGGGGGTGGGGGTCTCGGTTCGGGGCGGAAACCGTGCTGGGGTCCCGCTGGGAGGGTCCTGGTTGGGGAGGTCCCGGTTGGGGGGGGTCCCAGTTGGCGGAGGAGTAGCGGTTGAGGGGGGGATCCGTGCTGGATTCCCGCTTGGAAGGTCCTGGTTGGGGGGGGGTCCCGGTTCGGGGGAGGGTCCCCGGTTGGGGGGGGGTCAGTGCTGGGGTCCTGGTCGGAGGGTCCTGGTTGGGGGGGGGTCTCGGTTGGGGGGGGTCCGTGCTGGGGTCCCTTATTGGGGGGGGTCCCGGTTAGGGGGGGGGGGTCCGTGCTGGGGGTCCCGGTCGGAAGGTCCTGGTTGAGGGGGTCCCGGTTGGGGGGAGGGTCCCCGGTTGGGGGGGGTCCGTGCTGGGGTCCCAGTCGGAGGGTCCTGGTTGGGGGTGTCCCGGTTTGGGGGTTCCCCGGTTGGGGGGATCCCAGTTGGGGGGGGTTGGGTCCGTGCTGGGTGTCCCGGTCTGAGGGTCCTGGTTGGGGGTTCCCGGTTGGGGGGAGGGTCCTCGGTTGGGGGGATCCCGGTTGGGAGGGGGGGTCCGTGCTGGGGTCCCGCTTGGAGGGTCCCGATTGGGGGGTTTGTCCGTGCTGGGGGTCCCGGTCGGATGGTCCCGGTTGGAGGGGGGTCCCCGGTTGAGGGGGTCCCGGTCAGAGGGTCCTGGTTGGGGGGGGGTCCCGGTTGGGGAGGGTCCCCGGTTGAGGGGGTCCCGGTTGAGGGGGTGTTCTGTGCTGGGGTCCCGGTCGGAGGTTCCTGGTTGGGGGGGTCCCGGTTGGAGGGGGGTCCCCGGTGGAGGGGGTCCCGGTTGGGGGGGTGTTCTGTGCTGGGGTTCTGGTTGGGGGTGTCCCGGTTTGGGGGGTGTCCCCGGTTGGGGGGGTCCCGGTTGGGAGGGGGGGGTCCGTGCTGGGGATCCCGGTCGGAAGGTCCTGATTGGGGGGTGTCCCGGTTTGGGGGGTGTCCCCGGTTGGGGGGGTCCCGGTTGGGGGGGGGGTCCGTGCTGGGGGTCCCAGTCGGAAGGTCCTGATTGGGGGGAGGTCCCGGTTTGGGGGGTTCCCCAGTTGGGGGGGTCCCGGTCGGAGGGTCCCGGTTGGGGGGTGTCCCGGTTTGGGGGGTTCCCCAGTTGGGGGGGGTCCCGGTTGGGGGGGGTGAGGGGGGTGTTCCGTGCTGGGGTCCCGGTTTGGGGGGGGGATGTCCCCATTTGGGGGGGGGGTGTCCTGGTTGGGGGGGTGGGGGGGGGTGTTCCGTGCTGGGGTCCCGGTTGGGGGGGGGTGTCCCCATTTGGGGGGGGGTGTTCCCCACTGGGGTCCCGCCGGCTGCGCCCCCCGCGGCCGCTCCCCGCGCCGCAGCCCCGCGGATGCGGCAAAGGCCTGCGCATAAATTATGTTCATGACGCAGCAGCTAAAAAATCCCCCGGGAGGAGGAGGAGGAGGAGGAGGAGGGGGAAAAAAACACCCCACTCACCCCCACGCACCAAACCCCCCCCCAACACCCCGAACCCGGGGGTCCCGTGCCCCCCCCACCCCACCCCCCCCGCCTCTTTGTGCCGCCAAAGCCGCTGTGAGATGAATCGTTAATTAATTCCCGGCCGAGGAGCAACGCGGGGCGGTGCGGAGCCCCCATTCCCCCCCCCCTTCCCCGTCCCCGTTTTCCCCCCCGCGGAGCAACGCGGAGCTCCACGGAGCAGCGCGGAGCTGCCCCCCCCCCCCCCCCCCCCCAACAGGCAGCGCGGAGCTCCACGGAGCATCGCGGAGCTCCACGATCGGGTCGGAGCTGCCCCCCCCGAGCCAGCGCGGAGCTCCACGGAGCGGGTCGGAGCTCCACGATCGGCTCGGAGCTGCCCCCCTAAAGCAGCGCGGAGCTCCACGAGCAGGACGGAGCAGCGCGGAGCCCCCCGGTGAGTGCGGGGCCGGGGCCGGAGCGGGGCCGGGCGGGGGGCGGGGGGGCCGCGCGGTGAATATGCAATGCGGTAATTAGCATAATTTATATATTTATGATAAAGAGCCGGGGATGGGGGGGGGAAAGCGGCGCGGAAAACAGAGGAGAGAGGGGGGCAGTGGGATTGGAACTGGGATTGGGAGGGGGGGAACTGGGGGGAACTGGGGAGAACTGGGAATACAGGCACCAAGAGTGGGGATGGAGGGGGGGGGCACTGGGATTGGGAGGGAGGGAACTGGGGAGAACTGGGAAAATAGGGACCAAGAGTGGGGATGGGGGGGGAACTGGGATTGGGGGGGGGAACTGGGGAGAACTGGGAATACAGGCACCAAGAGTGGGGTTGGGGGGGGGGGGGAACTGGGATGGGGGGGGGAACTGGGATTGGGAGGGAGGGAACTGGGGAGAACTGGGAACAGAGGCACCAAGAGTAGGGATGGAGGGGGGGGGCACTGAGATTAGGAGGGGGGGAACTGGGATTGGGAGAGGGGGAACTGGGGAGAACTGGGAACAGAGGCACCAAGAGTAGGGATGGAGGGGGGGCACTGGGATTGGGAGGGAGGGAACTGGGGAGAACTGGGAACACAGGGACCAAGAGTGGGGATGGAGGGGGGGAACTGGGATTGGGAGGGGGGGAACTGGGGAGAACTGGGAACATAGGTACCAAGAGTGGGGATGGAGGGAGGGGCACTGGGACGGGGGGGGGGAACTGGGATTGGGAGGGGGGGAACTGGTGAGAACTGGGAATTCAGGTACCAAGAATGGGGATGGAGAGGGAGACACTGGGATTGGGAGGGGGGGAACTGGTGAGAACTGGGAATTCAGGTACCAAGAATGGGGATGGAGAGGGAGACACTGGGATTGGGAGGGGGGGAACTGGGGAGAACTGGGAACACAGGCAACAAGAGTGGGGATGGAGGGGGGGCACTGGGATGGGGGGGGGGGAGGAACTGGGGAGAACTGGGAATACCCAAAGCAAGATTTGGGATGCAGGTGGTGGGGAAATGGGGGAACTGGGAATACGGGCGGTAGGAGTGGGGATGGAGGGGGGGCACTGGGATTGGGAGGGGGGGGAACTGGGAATACCCGAAGCAAGGTTTGGGATGCAGGTGGGGGGGAAATGGGGGAACTGGGGAGAACTGGGAATATGGGCACCGAGAGTGAGAGAGCTGATGGGGGGCACTGGGATGGGGGGGGGGGGAGGGTTAGGGGGTGCTAAGGGGGGATACTGGGGGGACCGAGGGGCAGAGAAAGAGGGGCAGGAGGAATTGGGGGCTGTGGGAGATAGGATTTGGGGGGCAGGAGAGGGGGGACAGTGTTGGGGTCCTGCCGGGGGGGGGCAAAGGGACCCTCTGGGCTGTGGGTGTCGGGCAGGGATTGGGGTGAGCGGAGTCGGGGGGGGATGGAGAGTGGGGCTGGGGGGTACAGGGGCATTTTGGGGTGCTCCAGCCCAGTGCTGCGAGGCTTATGGGGGGGCTGTGCACCCCTGCAGGGGGGGTCTCTGCCCTGAGCCCCTCAATTTGCGGATTTTTTTTTGGGGGGGACACCCTTTCCCTGGATGCTGCGGAGCTCCGGCAGCGCAGGGAACAGGGAGGCACCTATGGATAGGGTGGATCCCAACTGTCGGGGTGGGGTGAGAAATGCAATGGGGGGGGGGGCTGCGTGCGCCTCTTCCCTGGGGAGCAGAGGGAAGAGCTCTCCCCCCTTGGACCCGTCTCCGGTGTCAGGTTTGATCCTCAGCCACGGGTTGTGCAAAAAGGGGCACAACCTGCCCCCCACTTCATGACTGGTGGGACTGCAGCCTCCAGGGGGGCTCCTGGGCCCCCCCCAACCATCCGTGATATCCCTTTGGGCCATCCCAGGACCCCTGAGGTGACTCCCAGGATGTTGGCAGGACAGAGGGATTGATGCTCCGGGCGCTGTTTTGGGGGGGCGACAGATGTCGGAGCTGCGATTGCACCAGGTTGGAAGATCCCAAAGCTCCTCCCGGCTTTGCCGTGCTCGCCTGGTAGGACCAGAACTTCATCCCATCATCCCCTCGTTGGGTAGCAGGAATAAAGACACTTTCCCATCTCTCTCCGGAGAAAGGATGGGATTCCTGGGAAGTCACCAGAGCTGATCCGACTGCTCCTCGCGCGGAGCCGCCCGCGTTTGCGCTACGACGAAGAACGAAATCCTGTTCCCCTCAACACGGCCACGCAGATGGGTTTTATCCAGGATGGGAATTTGCCCCGAAATCCCGGGATGATGGGAAGCGTAGCGACGATGAAGAGGTTCATCCCGGGCAGTTGCAGCACGAGATGCCGCGCGCCCATCTCCGAGCATCTTCACTCCCATTGGGAAATACCGTGGCTTGGAGGAAAATGCTCCTCGTTAGCGATGCAAAGAACGGATTCAAACCACCAAACCGGCAACTGGTTTGGTGTTTTCCCAGTTTTTTTTTCAAGCAAGGTTTGAACCCTCCATTGGGTATTTCCCCTCCTTTGATGGAGCAATTGAAGGATCGCTCCTCTTTCTGCTCAGAATTGGACACGGAGCGAGTCGTGCTTCCACCGCCGCTCATTCCTGGTGGTTGGGGCTGAATCAATGCCACCCAACCTCTCATCCCATGTGTTTTGCATCTCTCAGAGGAGATAATCCAGGCTGGGAAGTGACTGCTCCATGACAGCAGCTCCGCTTCCTCCACCGCTGCGAATTCCCAAGCCAACCTCGTGTCCGGGCACAACGGAGCTCCTGAGGCTGTTTGGTGAACCCTGTGACCACCACGGAGCAGCCCCGGCTGAACCTTCTCGCTGGAAGATGAGTTGAGTCATAAGTGATAGTAGATTTGGAGAATGGATTGGGAACAGCCCTGAGGAGAAGGACGTGGAGGGCTGAGGGAGGAGAAGCTCCATGTGAGCCGGAAGAGTGCACTCATAGCCCAGAAACCAACCGTGTCCTGGGCTGCGTCCAAAGCTGTGGGACCAGTAGGGAGGGAAGGGATTCTGCCCCTCTGCTCCGCTCTGGTGAGACCCACCTGGAGTCCTGTGTCCAGTTCTGGAGTCCTCAGCACAGGAAGGACATGGAGCTGTTGGAGCGAGTCCAGAGGAGGCCACGGAGATGATCCGAGAGCTGGAGGACCTCTTGTTCAAGGACAGGCTGAGAGAGTTGGGATTGTTCATCCTGGAGAAGAGAAGGCTGTGGGGAGACATTAGAGCAGCTTCTGGTCTGGAAAGGGGCTCCAGGAAAGCTGGGGAGGGGTTCCTGATCAGGAAGGACAGGAAGAGGACGAGAGGAACGGGTGTTTGCTAAAAGAGGGGAGATTGAGATGAGATCTTGAGCAGAAATCTTTTGCTGTGAGGGTGAGGAGGCCCTGGCCCAGGTTGTCCAGAGCAGCGGTGGCTGCCCCATCCCTGGAGGGGTTCCAGGCCAGGTTGGATGGGGCTTTGGAGCCCCTGATCCAGCGGGAGGTGTCCCTGCCCATTGCAAGGGTTGGAACTGGATGGAGCTTGGAGGTCCCTTCCAACCCAAAGCGTTCCACGAGACTATGAGTTTTCCTGGGCTCTCCTTCGGGATTCGGCTGCCCCAGCGCTGGTTTGGGGATTTCCAGGCACAGATATGACTCAACACCATGGATGAAGAAAGCTGGGGAGGTGCCCAAAGGCCTCCCAGGGGTGAAAACTCCTCTGTCTTATAGTTCATCATCCTGCCAGCGTGGGCGCCTCCGGCTTTCCCTTCCAGCCCTGATCTTCAGGAATTGCCCAGACGGGCTCTGCTCCGGCTGAATGGGGGAAAATGGGGTAGGAATGGGATTTCCATCACTTTGCTCCTTAGTGGGAAGGTTGTAAATGGGAGCTTGGGGCTCCACTCCCAGCAGGACAAAATGCCTGTGTTTCTCTTCCCTCTTGGTTCACAATGGGCGAGCTCGGCTGCAGGGTGCTTGCCGGTCATCTTCTGCCTCAGTTTCCCCATCTGTAAATCAAGTCTTGCGAGCGATGCAGTTCAAAGTTCCCTCCGTTTTAGGAGGGAAGTTGATTTGTGAGTGGGGAAAAATCCCTTTAGAATCGTAGAGTCGCTAAGTTGGGAAAGACCTTTGAGATCATCAACCCCAACCATAGCTGTCCACTACTAAACCATAGCCCTGGGGACCTCCTCTTGTCCATCTTTTGAACACCTCCAGGGATGGGGACTCCACCACCGCCCTGGGCAGCCATTCCAGTGCTTGGAGAACCCTTTCGGTGAAGAAATTGTTCCTGATGTCCAATGTGAACCTGCCCTGGTGCAACTTGAGGCCATTCCCTCTTCTCCTATCACCTATTTCTTGGGAGAGGAGACCAACACCCACCTCACCACCACCAACCCCCTCACCCCAACCTCCTTTTCAGGAGCTGCAGAGAGCGATGAGGTCTCCCCTCAGCCTCCTTTTCTCCAGACCAAACCCCACCAGGTCCCTCAGCCTCTCCCAGAACCTCTGTTCTCCAACCCCTTCCGCAGCTCCGTTCCCTTCTCCGGACATGTTCCAGCCCCTCAAGGTCTTTCTTGGAGTGAGGGGCCCAGAACTGACCCAGGATTCGAGGTGTGGCCTCTCCAGCGCCGAGTGCAGGGGGACGATCCCTTCCCTGCTCTGTTGGCCACCCCATGGCTGATCCAAGCCTGGATGCCGGTGGCCTTCTTGGCCACTGGGCACACTCCAGGGAGGAGGACCACAACCTGGGTTGGTCCCTTTGGTGTCGGTGACAGCTTTGCCAGAGGTACCGAGATGCCTTTTCCTCGTGTCCAGACCTGCCTGGGGACCAGAACCACTGCTTTAGTGGTGGCTTTCTGGGCTCATCGCCCTGAAGCTGATGTCACTTTGTGGGCCATTGAAGCTCCTCAGCCTGGGATAGGAGTGTCCATTCAAGGCAATTAACTCAAGTTAAGTCATCAACACATTGGAGGGAAGAGAGGGATCCGGAGGGACCTGGACAGGCTGGAACGGTGGGGCCGTGTGAACCTCGTGAGGTTCAAGAAGGCCAAGGGCAGGGTCCTGCTCCTGGGTGGGGACAATCCCCAGCACAAGTCCGACCGGACGGAGAATTGATTTGGAGCAGCCCTGAGGAGAGGACTTGGGGGTTTTGGGGGAGGAGAAGCTCCACAGGAGCTGGAAAAGTGCACTCACAGCCCAGAAAGCCAAACCGTGTCCTGGGCTGCATCCAAAGCCATGGGAGCAGCAGGGACGGAAGGGATTCTGCCCTTCTGCTCCGCTCTGGTGAGACCAAACCTGGAGCCCTGTGTCCAATTCTGGAGTCCTCAGCGTGAGAAGGAGATGGAGCTGTTGGAGCGAGTCCAGAGGAGACCACGGAGATGATCCGAGGGCTGGAGAACCTCCTGTATGAGGTCAGGCTGAAAGAGTTGGGGTTGTTCATCCTGGAGAAGAGAAGGCTGTGGGGAGACCTTAGAGCAGCTTCCAGTCTGGAAAGCAGCTCCAGGAAAGCTGGGGAGAAGCTCTTGATCAGGAAGGACAGGGAGAGGATGAGGGGAACGGCTTTGAGCTGAGAGAGGGGAGGTTGAGATGAGATATTCATAGAATCATGGAATTGGAGGGGACCTTAAAGATCATCCACTTCCAACCCCCCTGCCGTGGGGAGGGATGAAGGTTGGATTGTTGGAATCTTAGGAAGGAATGTTTTCCTGTGAGGAGCCCTTGGTTGAAGAAGAAGCCTCAATAGAGCGGTGGTGGCTGCCCCATCCTTGGGGGGATTCCGGGCGAGGTTGGATGGGGCTCGGAGCCCCTCATCCAGTGGGAGGTGGATGGGCTTTGAGTTCCCTTCCAACCCATTCCATGATCAGGACAGCGAGTACTTGGTGAGCTTCATCCGTGTCCAAACTCCTGCACGGAGCCGCTCGAATTCACCTCTTCCGACTTCTCACCTGTGGCAAGTTTGTTCAAACTTAGATTTCCACCCACTTGGGATCCAAGTGGCTCCGTCTCTGAGTCATCAACGCTTGTAATTAACACGGCAATTATATTCACAGCGAGACGTGGAGCATCTTAAATTATGCTGCCTTTCCCCCCCACCCCCTTCCTCCTGTTTTTAATATTATTATTATTATTTTGTGCATTTCGTTTCCTTGCCGCCATCTGTCGCGAGTCGGCTGTCGTGCGCTCAGCACCACCATCTGCACGCAGGATTAGGCCCATTCATTAAAAAAAAAAAATTAAAAGAAAGTGTGAAGAAGTGCAATAAAATGCTGCTGCCGTGGCGTCTGCCGGGGGAGGAGCGCCCACTCTGACACCCGAAGCGCTCCCGCCACCGAACTGCGCCGAGACTGACATTCCGAAATGTCTGGTTAATCGGTTTGGGCGCTAATTGGTGTCTTTGCGTGGCAGCGAGGAAAAATGACTCTTCTCCTCTTCTCCTCTCTCTTCTCTCTCTTCTCTCCCTTCTCTCCCTTCTCTCTTCTCTCTTCTCTTTTCTCTCTTCTCTTCTCTTCTCTTCTCTTCTCTTCTCTTCTCTTCTCTTCTCTTCTCTTCTCTTCTCTTCTCTTCTCTTCTCTCTCTTCTCTCCCTTCTCTCCCTTCTCTCCCTTCTCTCTTCTCTCTTCTCTTTTCTCTCTTCTCTTCTCTTCTCTTCTCTTCTCTTCTCTTCTCTTCTCTTCTCTTCTCTTCTCTTCTCTTCTCTTCTCTTCTCTTCTCTTCTCTTCTCTTCTCTCCTCTCCTCTCCTCTCCTCTCCTCTCCTCTCCTCTCCTCTCCTCTCCTCTCCTCTCCTCTCCTCTCCTCTCCTCTCCTCTTCTCGTCTCTTTTCTCTCTTCTCTTCTCTTTTCTCTCTTCTCTCTTCT
Source organism: Cuculus canorus (assembly GCF_017976375.1). Lineage (NCBI taxonomy): Eukaryota > Metazoa > Chordata > Aves > Cuculiformes > Cuculidae > Cuculus > Cuculus canorus. The sequence continues at coordinate 335,372 of NC_071429.1, forward strand.
CTCTTCTCTTCTCTTCTCTTCTCTTCTCTTCTCTTCTCTTCTCTTCTCTTCTCTTCTCTTCTCTTCTCTTCTCTTCTCTTCTCTTCTCTTCTCTTCTCTTCTCTCCTCTCCTCTCCTCTCCTCTCCTCTCCTCTCCTCTCCTCTCCTCTCCTCTCCTCTCCTCTCCTCTCCTCTTCTCGTCTCTTTTCTCTCTTCTCGTCTCTTTTCTCTCTTCTCTTCTCTTCTCTTCTCTTCTCTTCTCTTCTCTTCTCTTCTCTTCTCTTCTCTTCTCTTCTCTTCTCTTCTCTTCTCTTCTCTCCTCTCCTCTCCTCTCCTCTCCTCTCCTCTCCTCTCCTCTCCTCTCCTCTCCTCTCCTCTCCTCTTCTCGTCTCTTTTCTCTCTTCTCTTCTCTTCTCTTCTCTTCTCTTCTCTTCTCTTCTCTTCTCTTCTCTTCTCTTCTCTTCTCTTCTCTTCTCTTCTCTTCTCTTCTCTTCTCTTCTCTCCTCTCCTCTCCTCTCCTCTCCTCTCCTCTCCTCTCCTCTCCTCTCCTCTCCTCTCCTCTCCTCTCCTCTCCTCTCCTCTCCTCTCCTCTCCTCTCCTCTCCTCTCCTCTCTCCTCTCCTCTCCTCTCTCCTCTCTCCTCTCCTCATTATTGGAGCCCTCCAACGTGGGGCAGACGAGAACGATCCATGGCTCGCGCTGAGGTTGACCCGGCACTCAGAGCAGGGATTTTATTCCCCTTTCAACCTTGCTCCGCTCTGGTCGTGCTGGAACCGCGCGCTTTGGGCAGAGACTGGGATGGACAGGGCTGGGTGACAACCAGGGCTGGGTGACAACCAGGGCTGGGTGACAACCAGGGCTGGGTTGGCACTGGATTTGGTCTCCATACGTTGGCCAACTCCAAGGAAAGCCTTTGCGATGCCACAGGTGGTTCGAGTTGAGTTCCCCAAGCTCTCCTCCTCTTTGAGGGCCAAGGAGAGAGAATTCAGTTGCGAGGATGGAGATGCTTTTGTGTCATTGGCTTTCGCCAAGAGCCTGGCGCGTGGGACGCCGTTGCTCCTCAGCACTTTCCAGGAGCGCTGGGAGCAGGCAGAGCTCGGCTCAGACAGCTCCGGTGTTTCTTTCCCTGCAGCCCAAGCCTGGAGTGCCGCAGCGCGGAGGAACCCCATCTCCTGCCAGGAGCGTCCGTTCACCCAGAGCAAACAGTGAGTGCTCACCGGGGCTGCGGCCTCTCCCCACACCGCCGCCTCCGCCATCCCGTGGGATTTCGGCTACGCGCTCCCCGCACAGCGTCCCAGTGCTCCCCATCCACGCTGGGCTCTGCTCTCCAGTGGCTGCGCGGGTGGAGTTGGCGTTTGGGTGTGTACGGGCGGTGGAGGAAGGGTCTCCCCAAAGACCCCTGAACCCGTTGGCCATCCCTTCCATTCCAGCTGCGCCCTTCTTCCCAGTTTGGGCTCCCACTTTGGGCTCCCACTTTGGGCTCCCACTTTGGGCTTCCACTTTGGGCTGCCAGTTTGAGCTCCCAGTTTGCGCTCCCAGTTTGAGCTCCCAGTTTGCGCTCCCAGTTTGAGCTCCCAGTTTGGGCTGCCAGTTTGAGCTCCCAGTTTGCGCTCCCAGTTTGGGCTCCCAGTTTGCGCTCCCAGTTCTGGTTCCCAGTTTGAGCTCCCAATTTGGGCTCCCAGTTTGGGCTCCCAGTTTGGGCTCCCAGTTTGAGCTCTCAGTTTGAGCTCCCAGTTTGAGCTCCCAGTTCTGGTTCCCAGTTTGGGGTCCCAGTTTGGTCTCCCAGTTTGAGCTCCCAGTTTGGGCTCCCAGTTTGCGTTCCCAGTTTTGGCTCCCAGTTTGCGCTCCCAGTTTGAGCTCCCAGTTTGGGCTCCCAGTTTGGGTTCCCAGTTTGGGCTCCCAGTTTGGGCTCCCAGTTTGAGCTCCCAGTTTGGGCTCCCAGTTTGCGCTCCCAGTTTGGGTTCCCAGTTTGGGCTCCCAGTTTGGGCTCCCAGTTTGAGCTCCCAGTTTGGGCTCCCAGTTTGGGCTCCCAGTTTGCGCTCCCAGTTTTGGCTCCCAGTTTGGGCTCCCAGTTTGGGCTCCCAGTTTGAGCTCCCAGTTTGAGCTCCCAGTTTGGGCTCCCAGTTTGAGCTCCCAGTTTGGGCTCCCAGTTTGCGCTCCCAGTTTGAGCTCCCAATTTGGGCTCCCAGTTTGAGCTCCCAGTTTGAGCTCCCAATTTGGGCTCCCAGTTTGAGCTCCCAGTTTGCGCTCCCAGTTTGAGCTCCCAGTTTGGTCTCCCAGTTTGCGCTCCCAGTTTGAGCTCCCAGTTTGAGCTCCCAGTTTTGGTTCGCAGTTTGAGCTCCCAGTTTTGGCTCCCAGTTTTGGCTCCCAGTTTGGGCTCCCAGTTTGCGCTCCCAGTTTGGGCTCCCAGTTTGGGCTCCCAGTTTTAGCTCCCAGTTTGAGCTCCCAGTTTGAGCTCCCAGTTTGAGCTCCCAGTTTTGGTTCCCAGTTTGACCTCCCAGTTTTGGCTCCCAGTTTTGGCTCCCCGTTTGATTCCCAGTTTGCGCTCCCAGTTTGATTCCCAGTTTGATTCCCACTTTGAGCTCTCAGTTTGATTCCCAGTTTGGGCTCCCAGTTTGATTCCCAGTTTGCGCTCCCAGTTTGATTCCCAGTTTGATTCCCAGTTTGATTCCCAGTTTGGCTCCCCGTTTGATTCCCAGTTTGCGCTCCCAGTTTGATTCCCAGTTTGAGCTCTCAGTTTGATTCCCAGTTTGCGCTCCCAGTTTGATTCCCAGTTTGCGCTCCCAGTTTGATTCCCAGTTTGATTCCCACTTTGAGCTCTCAGTTTGATTCCCAGTTTGGGCTCCCAGTTTGATTCCCAGTTTGCGCTCCCAGTTTGATTCCCAGTTTGATTCCCAGTTTGATTCCCAGTTTGGCTCCCCGTTTGATTCCCAGTTTGCGCTCCCAGTTTGATTCCCAGTTTGGCTCCCCGTTTGATTCCCAGTTTGCGCTCCCAGTTTGATTCCCAGTTTGGGCTCTCAGTTTGATTCCCAGTTTGAGCTCCCAGTTTGATTCCCAGTTTGAGCTCTCAGTTTGATTCCCAGTTTGCGCTCCCAGTTTGATTCCCAGTTTGAGCTCCCAGTTTGATTCCCAGTTTGAGCTCTCAGTTTGATTCCCAGTTTGCGCTCCCAGTTTGATTCCCAGTTTGAGCTCCCAGTTTGATTCCCAGTTTGAGCTCCCAGTTTGATTCCCAGTTTGGGCTCCCAGTTTGAGCTCCCAGTTTGAGCTCCCAGTTTGGGCTCCCAGTTTGTGCTCCCAGTTTGAGCTCCCAGTTTGAGCTCCCAGTTTGGGCTCCCAGTTTGTGCTCCCAGTTTCGGCTCCCACTTTGATTCCCAGTTTGGCTCCCACTTTGATTCCTAGTTTGATTCCCAGTTTGGCTCCCAGTTTGATTCCCAGTTTTGATTCCCAGTTTGAGCTCCCAGTTTGATTCCCAATTTGTGCTCCCAGTTTTGGCTCCCAGTTTGATTCCCAGTTTGCGCTCCCAGTTTGATCTCCCAGTTTGATCTCCCAGTTTGATCTCCCAGTTTGAGCTCCCAGTTTGAGCTCCCAGTTTGAGCTCCCAGTTTTGGCTCCTAGTTTGATTCCCAGTTTGATTCCCAGTTTCAGCTCCCAGTTTGAGCTCCCAGTGTGCGCTCCCAGTTTGATTCCCAGTTTGATTCCCAGTTTGGGCTCCCAGTTTCATTCCCAGTTTCATTCCCAGTTTGGTGTGAATCCATCAGGAATGGGGTCAGAGCCCCTCACACTCCCAACAACCCCTCCCTGGAGCTGCTCAGAAAGCCCCTCCGAAGCCTTTTCCTTCCCCTTCCCGCTCTCTCCGGGACTCTTTCCCCCTTGGATTTGCTGCCTTGCGGGCAGCCCGGTTATCCCCGGTTATCCCCGGTTATCCCCGGCTCCGGCTCCGGCTGCGGGAATTCTCATTAACTTTTAATAATGCCGACTGCCGGCGCGATCCGCTCGCCCGTCCCTCGCTCCGCTCCCTGTCTCATTAGAAGGAGTTGTTAATTAATCCGCATCCCGACATCCCGGAGGTGTTTGTCTGCTCCGAAGCTGCGGCCGCGTTTCAAAAGCCACAGCATCTACCGGAGATCCATCACCAAAAGCCACAGCATCTACCGGAGATCCATCACCAAAAGCCACAGCATCTTCCGGAGATCCATCACCAAAAGCCACAGCATCTTCCGGAGATCCATCACCAAAAGCCACAGTGGATGGAGATCCATCACCAAAAGCCACAGCATCTACTGGAGATCCATCACCAAAAGCCACAGCATCTACCGGAGATCCATCACCAAAAGCCACAGTGGATGGAGATCCATCACCAAAAGCCACAGTGGATGGAGATCCATCACCAAAAGCCACAGTGGATGGAGATCCATCACCAAAAGCCACAGCATCTACTGGAGATCCATCACCAAAAGCCACAGCATCTACTGGAGATCCATCGCCAAAAGCCACAGCATCTACCGGAGATCCATCACCAAAAGCCACAGCATCTACCGGAGATCCATCACCAAAAGCCACAGTGGATGGAGATCCATCACCAAAAGCCACAGTGGATGGAGATCCATCACCAAAAGCCACAGTGGATGGAGATCCATCACCAAAAGCCACAGCATCTACCGGAGATCCATCACCAAAAGCCACAGTGGATGGAGATCCATCACCAAAAGCCACAGTGGATGGAGATCCATCACCAAAAGCCACAGTGGATGGAGATCCATCACCAAAAGCCACAGCATCTACTGGAGATCCATCACCAAAAGCCACAGCATCTACTGGAGATCCATCGCCAAAAGCCACAGCATCTACCGGAGATCCATCACCAAAAGCCACAGCATCTACCGGAGATCCATCACCAAAAGCCACAGCATCTACCGGAGATCCATCACCAAAAGCCACAGCATCTACCGGAGATCCATCACCGGCTGCTCTCACAGTCTCAGCTGGATGTGGCGGTGGGGCCGGTTCTGGGTCCTCAGTGGATTTTTGGGATGAGCCAAGGAAAAGGCGGAGAGCTGGGACAAGCCGTTGCCTCCGTCTCTGCTGGAAGCCCGGCGTCACATCGCTGCGGATGTTGAAGAACGAGTGATACCAAACCTTGAGGGAATGGCGCATTCGGCCCCTGTTGAGCTTCCAATGAGAATTTGGGAATTAATTCAATTTAAGCCCCTTTGGATCAACGAGATCGGAATAACCGTGTTCCCTCATCGCGTACCGATGCCAGCTCCGGCTCTGGATACGCTCGGTGGCCTCAGCAGGAGTCCGGTGGCTTCTGAGATGCACAGAAATGCTCAAGGGCTCATGAAAAGGAAAAGGCTGTGGTTGAAAGCAGCCAACCAAGAGCCAACAGTGGCCCAGGTGGCCAAGGAGGCCACCTGGTGGCCAAGGAGGCCACCAACATCCTGGCTTGGATCAGCCATGGGGTGGTCAGCAGAGCAGGGAAGGGATGGTCCCCTGCGCTCGGCACTGGTGAGGCCACACCTCAAATCCTGGATCACTTCTGGGACTCTCACTCCAAGAAAGACCTGGAGCGCATCCGGAGAAGGGAACGGAGCTGGGGAAGGGTCTGGAGAACAGGGACTCTGGGAGCAGCTGAGGGACCTGGAGGGGGTTTTGGTCTGGAGAAGAGGAGGCTGAGGGGAGACCTCATCGCCCTCTGCAGCTCCTGGAAAGGAGGTTGTGGTGAGGTGGGTGGTGGGCTCTTCTCCAGAGGAACGAGTGATGGGAAGAGAGGAAATGGCCTCGAGTTGTCCCAGTGGAGGGTTAGATTGGATACTGGGGAGAATTCCTTCATGGAGAGGATTCTGAGGGCCTGGCAGAGGCTGCCCAGGGCGGTGGTGGAGTCCTCAGCCCTCGACTCCAAAAAACACTCCAAAGAATGAGTGTAGGAGGTGCTCAGAGGTGGTGCAGGAGTGGGCAGGAACGGTTGGATTCAATGATCTCAAACATCTTATCCAATCCTATGACTCAATGAAACGGACGTTGGGGGCTGTTTCCTACCAGAAGGGGCTCCAGGAAAGCTGGGGTGGGGCTTCTTCATCACGGAGCGCAGGGATAGGGCGAAGGGGAACAGTTTTGAGCCGAAAGAGGAGCGATTGAGATGAGATCTGTGGGAGAAATGTTTCCTTGTGAGGGTGGGGAGGTTCTGGCCCAGGTTTCCTGGAGAAGTTGTGGTTGCGCCATCCCTGGAGGCTTCAAGGCCAGGTTGGATGGTGGTTTGGAGCCCATCATCCAGTGGGAGGTGTCCCTGCCCATGGCACAGGGTTGGAACTGGATGGGCTTTGAGATCCCTTCTGACTCAAACCTTTCCATGATTCCTGGATGCTGGAAATGCCTCCTGCTGGCGTCGCGGTGTCCCCGGGCTGCTGAGCAGTGACACGGACAAGGACACCTTCTCCCATGCGTGGAGGGGTTTTGGATGTCATCCAGGCTGACTCATTAACTGCATCCTGTCAGAGTTTCATCCTGATCTCCCAAAGGGAGAAGACAAGAGGGAAGTCTTGGCCCTTGGAATAACCCTTCTCTTGCCCTGTTGCAGTGGCCCAGGTGGCCACCAGCATCCTGGCTTGGATGGTGGCCATCATACAGGGAAGGGATCGAACCATGCACTCGGCGCTGGTGAAGCCACACCTCGAATCCTGGTTCAGTTTTGGGTTCCTCACTTCAAGAAAGACCCTGAGGGGCTGGAGCGCATCCGGAGAAGGGAACGGAGCTGGGGAAGGGGCTGGAGAACAGGGGCTCTGGGAGCAGCTGAGGGATCTGGCGGGGGTTTTGGTCTGGAGAAGAGGAGGCTGAGGGGAGACCTCATCGCTCTCTGCAGCTCCTGGAAAGGAGGTTGTGGTGAGGTGGGTGTTGGGCTCTTCTCCCAAGGAACGAGTGATAAAATAAGAGGGAACGGCCTTGAATTGCACCAGGGGAGGTTTAGATTGGATATTGGGAAAGATTTCTTCACAGAAAGGGTTCTCCGGCACCGGCAGAAGCTGCCCAGGGCAGTGGTGGAGTCCTTATCCCTTTAGGGGTTCAAAAACCACGTGGCTGTGGCACTTGGGGACACGGTTTATTGGTCATGATGAGCTGAGAGGGCTTTTCCAACCTCAGTGGTTCCATGATTCTGTGGATCTCTACTTGATGCTCACCCAAGAAATGATGCTACCCAACACCCATGACCTCTTTGCCAAGAGGATGGGAGGTGGTGGAAGGTACCCGAGATGCCACAGCCTCCACTGGGGAGGAGCAGTTTGGGTCAGGAGGTCATTCATAAGCTCTGCACTGGCCCATATTGCAGCTGGACGGGTGGGTGGTGGAGCCAGATTGGCGCTGGGAGGTCCAGCTTTGCTCCGCACCTTTGGATGGAGCCATGCTGTGACCTTCATGCCACCGCCTGGATGGGTGATGGATCCTCCTCTGTTCCCTGCTTGCAGCATGTGAAAGTCTGAGCCCTCTCCCACCTTCGCCGGGACACCATGGACACGGAAGCCGTGCAGCCCCAGGAGGCGTCGCTGACGGTCAACGAGCAGGTATGGGCGTCACGGCTCCATCCCCTTCGCACCCCATAACTGGGAGGGCAGCAGAGCTTCAGCATCAGCTCCACTGCGTGGTGTGAAAAACCATGCAGTGAAGACACCCAGGTTGCCCAGAGCAGTGGTGGCTGCTCCATCCCTGGAGATGTTCCAGGCCAGGTTGGATGGGGCTTTGGAGCCCCTGATGCAGCGGGAGGTGTCCCTGCCCATGGCAGATGGGTGGAACTGGATGGACTTTGAGGTTCCTTCCAACCCAAACCATCCCAAGATTCTGTGATCTCTGCTCCTCACTCCCCGTGTGTCCCCGAGCAATGTCACACGTGGGAAATACGGATTCAGAGAGCTCACCCGAGCCCAGCTCGTGGCTGCGAGGCTGTAGATCAGCGCTTGGGCTGTGGAAAGGGTGGTGCCGGCTTTGCCAGGAGTGTGGTGGCCACCACCAGCTGTGTTTTACCTCCTGAAGATGTCACCCACCAATGTGAGGTTATCAGAGCCCAGAAGGTGCTGATTAACCAAAGCCAAAGGAGGTTCTGGAGGGGCGGCAATCCCGCTGTGCATCCCTCCTGGAGGGGATGGGGCTCTGCTCCGGACTGGTTTCGAGGTCCCCCCTAAGCTGTGTCCCGTGGGATGGCAAAGCTGCTTCCCTTTGCACTGGGATGCGCGATTGTGGCTGTGTCGTTGGCACCGGAGCTGACAGAGGTCTGGGGCCATCTTTGCAGGTTATTGTCATGTCCAGCCATGAAACCATCCGAGTGTTGGAGGTGGATGTGGACACCCCGCTCCCAGCGGAGGAGGACTCGAAAGCCCTGGAGATGCCACCAGGGGAAGTAACACGAGGCTCCCAGGGAGAGAGTGGCCGGGAGGACATCCCAGCCAGCACCCACGGCTCCAGTGGCACGGAGGCGGCCGGTAAGAGACCTCCCTTCCCCAAGACTCCTTCCCTGGGCATCCATCCATCCCTACAAGCAAGGTTGGGCTCTGCGTTTTGCTCAGTTTTCCACGAGGACATTTGTCGAGGAAGGGTTTTGCTCAGTTTTCCATGAGGACTTTTGTCGTGGAAGGGTTTTGCTCAGTTTTCCATGAGGACATTTGTCGAGGAAGGGTTTTGCTCAGTTTTCCATGAGGACATTTGTCCAGGAAGGGTTTTGCTCAGTTTTCCACGAGGACATTTGTCGAGGAAGGGTTTTGCTCAGTTTTCCATGAGGACATTTATCGAGGAGAGGTTTTGCTCAGTTTTCCACGAGGACATTTCTCGAGGAGGGGTTTTGCTCAGTTTTCCAGGAGGACATTTGTTGAGGAAGGGTTTTGCTCAGTTTTCCATGAGGACATTTGTCGAGGAAGGGTTTTGCTCGGTTTTCCACGAGGACATTTCTCGAGGAAGGGTTTTGCTCAGTTTTCCATGAGGACATTTGTCGAGGAAGGGTTTTGCTCAGTTTTCCACGAGGATATTTGTCGAGGAAGGGTTTTGCTCAGTTTTCCATGAGGACATTTGTTGAGGAAGACTTTTGCTCATTTTTCCATGAGGACATTTCTCGAGGAGAGGTTTTGCTCGGTTTTCCATGAGGACATTTGTCGAGGAAGGGTTTTGCTCAGTTTTCCATGAGGACATTTGTCGTGGAATGGTTTTGCTCAGTTTTCCAGGAGGACATTTCCCGGAGCGCAGCCCGATCCTAGAATTGGGCATTTCTTCCCCAAATATTCCAGGCAGGGTTGTAGCTGAGCCCTTGTTTGGGGCTGGCGGAGGAGCCCAGAGTCCCTCTGTGCTCATCGATGCTCCGGTCTCGATGCCATGGGCTGGTGGGCAGGAGAACACGGAACCCATCGGACCTGCCGGCATCACCACCCCGTAGCTCGGTCTTGTCCACTTGGGAAAGGCCGGGCGTTACCTGTCCTTGGCTTTGGGAATTTTTAGCATCCTAAAAGGCATTTTTAAGCCTTGCAGAACTGGAGTTGTGTCTGGGCGAGGAACCAAAGCCGAGCAACACCCGGCTTGGAGCTGAGAAAAGGATTTCCTTGATAAACCTTCTTTTCTGCCAAAGGAAAAGGCAGGAGGAGGGTGGGTTTGGCTTTTGACAAAAATAGCAGAGTATTAAGTGGGTTTGAAGCTGCCGTTATTAGAAGTTGAGCAGAATAAACGCAAGAGGTTGCTCAAAGAACCAAGTGGGTCTTTTGCGAGTCGTGAATATGCATTAGGAGCGAGGTTTCCTCTTGCTCAGCTCTTCAGGATAATGAAGACATAGGAAATATTCCATGAGTTTTGGGCAGAGGGTTGAAAGGCACCGAATAAGCTCAGCCCACGGGGAAACCTCTCTGCCAGGCGAGCTGCGTCCCTTCCCTTTCCAGCTCCCCATTCCTTGGAGAGCAGCTCGGGGGTTGACGTTGCTTTAATTGCTGCTTAGTTTGGAGGGATGATGTATCTCCTGGTGGATCCACAGCCCGAGAGCGGCTCGCACAGCCCAGCAAAGCACTCTACACACAACCACTTCTCTTCAATCAACGTGTGTCAAGGAGGGGTTGGCTGGGGAGCTTGGTGTTCCTCAGGCCGTGTAGAGCAGGAGCTTGGATTTCCTCTCCCCTGGACGGGCTGGATCCATGGATGAGGTTCAACACGGCCGAGTGCCGAGTCCTGCACTTGGGACACAACAACCCCAGGCAGCGCTACGGGCTTGGGAAGAGTGGCTGGAAAGCTGCCTGGTGGAGGAGGACCCAGGGGGTTGGTTGACAGGTGACAGAACATGAGCCAGCAGTGGCCCAGGTGGCCAAGAAGGCCAATGGCATCTTGGCTTGGATCAAAAACGGCGTGGCCAGAAGGTCCAGGGAAGTGATTCTGCCCCTGGACTCAGCACTGGTGAGACCGCACCTCGAATCCTGCGTTCAGTTCTGGGCCTTCACTACAAGAAAGATGTTGAGGTCCTGGAGTGTCTCCAGAGAAGGAGAACAGAACTGGTGAAGGGTCTGGAGAACAAGTCTTAGGAGAACCGGCTGAAGGAACTGGGGTTGTTGAGCCTGGAGAAGAGGAGGCTGAGGGGAGACCTTATTGTTCTCTACAACTGTCTGAAAGGAGGTTGTGGAGAGGTGGATGTTGGTCTCTTCTCCCAAATGAGAGGCGATAGGACCAGAGGGAATGGCCTGAAGCTCCACCAGGGCAGGTTCAGATTGGACCGTAGGAATAATATCTCCACAAAAAGGGTCATTGGGCACTGGCAGATGCTGCTCAAGGAGGTGGTTGAGTCCCCACCCCTGGAGGTGTATAAAAGGTGGGTAGATGAGGTGCTTGGCGATACGATTTATTAGTGGACAGGTACGGTTGGAGATGATGATCTCAAAGGTCTTTTCCAACCTAATGATTCTATGATTCGCTCCGGGTGCTGAGCTCGCTGCCGCTCCATCCTTTCTTGTACCGAGATGCAGCTCTGGGAATAAACCTTTGGGGATATCACTGCTTTGTGGTGCCCGCATCCCAGTGCCCGCCCCCCTATTTCCCACTCTTATTCCTCTCCAACCCCCCCAACTCTCCTTCCTTTCCCTTCTCCCCAAGACATCCCTTAAGAAGCCCTGAACCCCCTCTCCTTCATCCCATAACCTGCCCCCGGGATGCCCCACGGTGGCTTTCGTGGCGCCGCGGTTCCCCCGGGACACCCATGGGAGGGTGAAGTGCCTGTGGAGGTCTGGTTTGTGGTTCTCCGAGTCCTGAAGGTGCCAAAAGTGTGTGAGAAGGGGAAGTCAAGGCTGGGGACAGGCTTGGGATGGGCTCTACGAGGTGGGACATCCACGGTGGGAGAGCAGGAGGATCGAGGGCCTCTCTGGTGATGCCAATGGGAGGGTGAGCGTAGATTGGGTCTCCCCCACCCTTTGCCATCACCCACCCGGCAACGTCTTTCCAACCATCTCTTTTCTCCTTCCCCAGGCAAAGCCAAACCGGCAGCTGGAGCGTCGCCCAACACCGTCCCCTCCGTCGGCACCTTCAGCCCCGGCACGAGCCAGCAGCCGCAGCCCCTGGCCCCGCTGGCCGTACAAGCCACCCCGCAGGTAACTACCCCGCGGCCACGGAGCGGGGACGGGCTGGGCGAGGGCTGGCTTTGGGGGGGTTCACGCGACGGTGGGGACATCCCGGGGTGCCATCGGCTCGCTGTAGGCACCCCCTGCGGGTGGATACGATCGCCGGCGGCGCGGGGCGTAAGCGTTACGCCCCGAACCGAGGCAGTTCCCCCTCCCGCGGCGCCCTCGCCCAAGCGCCGAGGTGCTGCCAGAGACGCGTCGGGTGCTTTGCCATGGAAGGGGGGATCCCCTCCTGTCTCCCCACGGAGAGGGGGGCTCCGGCGAGCTGGGAACCCAGCGATGGGAGGGACCGCGGGCCACCCCTTGGGGGTTAAAAAAAGACTATTTTTTTTTCCGCTGATGCTGTGCAGTGGCGTTGATTTCTGTTCTTTTTTAAATCTTGTTTACTCTTGCAGGTCTTGACTCAGGAAAACTTAGCAACAGTTGTGACAGGAGTAATGGTTCCAGCAGGGACAGTTACTCAACCTCTTCTTATCCCCATCAGTATTGCAGGTCAAGTGGCAGGTCAGCAGGGGTTGGCTGTGTGGACATTTCCTACAGCAACGGTCGCTGCCCTTCCCGGATTGACGGCGGCTTCTCCTACAGGGGGAATTTTCAAACCACCTATAGCCAATCTCCAAGGTAACCGGGGCTCCTTCTGCTTCGCAGCCTCCTTAAATCGTCCTCCTTCGGCTCCGGGGTGAATCCTGGCCGGGTTCTCCAGGAGGGGTTGGAAGCAGCTTTGCCTGTGAGGGCCACGTTTGTGGTTTTCCCCGAGTGCTAAAGGTGTCGGAAGTGTGGGAGAAGGGGAGGGTAAGGCTGAGGATGGGTTCTACGAGGTGGGAGATCCACAGGAGGATCGGGGGCCTCTCTGGTGGGGCCAAAGCAGAGTTCTTGCCCTTCCCTCTAAGAGGGAATGGTCTCCTCTTGAGCGCCCACAAGGAAAAGGAGCCCAGGACAACTCTCCATGGGGAAAACTCTGCACAAGACACCTCTAACCCTAAGCCTGATCCTAACTAATGGCCCCCATGGAGAGTTGTCCCCACTGAGAGTTAGTTGTCCTCATTGAGTGTTGTCCCCATGAAGAGTTGCCCCCATGAAGAGTTGTGTCGTGGAGAGTTGTCCCCATGGAGAGTTGCCCCCGTGAAGAGTTCTGTCGTGGAGAGTTGTCCCCATGGAGAGTTGTCCCCACTGAGAGTTAGTTGTCCTCATTGAGTGTTGTCCCCGTGGAGAGTTGCCCCCATGAAGAGTTGTCTCATGGAGAGTTGTCCCCATGAAGAGTTGTCCCTTGGAGAGTTGTCCTTATGGAGAGTTGTCCCTATAGAGAGTTGTCTTGTGGAGAGTTGTGCCCATGAAGAGTTGCCCCCATGGAGAATTGTTCCCGTGGAGAGTTATGGGAGTTGTCCCACAGAGAGATGTCCCCACAGAGAGTTATCCCCATGGAGAGTTGTCCCATGGAAAGCTGTCCCACAAAGAGTTGTCTCACAGAGAGATGTCCCCACATAGAGATGTCCCCACAGAGAGTTGCCCCCATGGAGAGTTGTGCCATGGACAGTTGTCCTCACAGAAACTTGTTCTCACGGACAGATGTCCCCACAGAGAGATGTCCCCACGGAGAGTTGTCCCACAGAGAGATGTCCCCACGGAGAGTTGTCCCACAGAGAGATGTTCCCTCAGAGAGTTGTCCCCATGGAGAGTTGTCCCACAGAGAGTTGTCCCTCCATGGGATGTCACTTCCCAAGGGGAGGAGCTGTAGACAAAGGAGGTGATGGGACCCCAGCGGTGCCCTCTGTGCTGCAGCAGCTCCTGGTCTGGGTTGGCCCCAGCACGCTGGCCGGGCAGGATGAGTCCCATGTGGTGGAAGGTTTGGGTCTACCCCGGGAGCTTGAGGGGACCTTCCACCGCCAACGCGGAGCTGAGTCACCTGGAGATGGGGTTCCCGTTGAGAAGGGACAATGAGTTGGGGAGACACCAAGCCCGGGCTCTCCCGGCGTCCCCATCTCCCCAGGCTCACGCTCTCTCCATCTCTTTGCTCCACAGCTGCCGCCGTGCTGAACACAGCCATCGCCGCGCCGGTGCCGCCTGCTCAGCCGTTACCGGCCGCGGTCCAACCCCGGCCGCCCCTCCAGCCCTCCGGTGTCTTCTCCGCCGCACCCGGCCAGCCGCCCATCCTGCCACAGCCTGCAGCGCCCACGCCGCCGGTGGCCAAACCCTTGGAGACGCAGACCCAGATCACCGTCCAGCCGGCCGGATTTGCCTTTAACCCTGGCATAGTAAGGAGCCTGGCGGCACCGGCAAGTTTGGCACCCGCTCCTGTTATCCGGTGCCTGATGGGCCTGCGGAGAAGTTGTGCTTCCCTGGGGATGAAGCACTCTGGTTCAGCCATCATCTCCCAAGGGATCGTGCAAGATCCCAGCCTCGGTTTCCCCATCCTGGTGAACGACCACGCCGGCAGCTTTGCTTTAGGCAAAATGGAAAGGGTGGCTTGAAGAGCGTCATGGGATGGTATCCCATCGGCAGAGCATCCCGTCACGATGGCATCCCAGCGGGACGGCATCCCATTGGGACAGGTGGCATCCCACTGGTTGGAGTCTCATTGGGATAACATCCCATTGGGACAGCGTCCCACCAGGTGGCGGCATCCCACTGGTTGGAATCTCATTGGGATAGCATCCCACTGGGACAGCGTCCCACCAGGTGGCATCCCACTGGTTGGAATCTCATTGGGATAGCATCCCATTGGGACAGTGTCCCACCAGGTGGCGGCATCCCACTGGTTGGAATCTCATTGGGATAGCATCCCATTGGGACAGCGTCCCACCAGGTGGCGGCATCCCACTGGTTGGAATCTCATTGGGATAGCATCCCATCGGGATCACGTCCCATCAGGACGGCATCGCATCAGGACAGTGTCCCACTGGGACAGCATCCTATGAGGGTGGCATCCCATCGGGACAACATCCTATCAGGATAGCAGCTCGCTAGGTGGCATCCCATTGGGACAGCATCCCATTAGGACAATATTCCATCAGGACAGCGTCCCATCAGGATGGTGTCCCATCAAGACAGTGTTCCGTTGGGACAGCATCCTATCGGGAATGCATCCCATCAGGACAGCATCCCATTGGAACAACATCCCATCAGGATAGCAGCCCAGCAGGTGGCATCCCACTGGTCGGAATCCCATTGGGACAGCATCCTGTTGGGATGGTATTCCACCAGGATGGTTTCCCATTGGGACAGCGTCCCATCAGGACGGCATCCTGTCAAGATAGCGTCCTATCGGGACAGCGTCCCACCGGAATCCCATCAGGACAGCATCCCATTGGGACGGCATCCCATTAGGACAATATCCCATCGGGACAGCGTCCCATCAGGATGGTGTGCCATCAAGACAGTGTCCCATTGGGACAGCATCCTATCGGGACAGCAAGCCATGAGGTTGGCATCCCATCGGGATGGCATCCCATCAGGACGGCATCCCATCAGGACAGTGTCCCACTGGGACAGCATCCTATGAGGATGGCATCCCATCGGGACAACATCCCATCAGGATAGCAGTTCACCAGGTGGCATCCCATTGGTCGGAATCCCATTGGGATGGCATCCCATCAGGACAGCATCCTATTGGGATGGTATTCCACCAGGATGGTATCCCATTGGGACAGCATCCCCATCCCATCAGGATGACATCCCATCGGGACAGAGTCCCATCAGGACAGCATCCCTTTAGGACAGTATCCCATCAGGACAGTGTCCCACTGGGACAGCATCCTATGAGGATGGCATCCCATCAGGACAACATCCCATTAGGACAGTATCCCATCAGGACAGCGTCCCATCAGGATGGCGTGCCATCAAGACAGCGTCCCATTGGGACAGCATCCCATCGGGACAGCGTCCCATCAGGACTGCAAGCCATTGGGACAGTATCCCATCAGGATGGCTTTCCACCAGGATCCTATCAGGATGGTGTCCCACCATGATGGGGTCCCATCAGGACAGCGTCCCATTGGGACAGCACTCATCGGGATGGTATCCTATCAGGATGGTGTCCCACCATGATGGGGTCCCTTCAGGACAGTGTCCCATTGGGACAGAACTCATCGGGATGAGTGTCCTATCAGGATGGTGTCCCACCATGATGGGTTCCCATCAGGACAGCGTCCCATTGGGACAGAACTCATCGGGATGGTATCCTATCAGCATGGTGTCCCACCATGATGGCATCCCATCAGCACAGTGTCCCATTGGGACAGCACTCATCGGGATGGTATCCTATGTGGATGGTGTCCCACCATGATGGGGTCCCATCAGCACAGTGTCCTATTGGGACAGCCCTCATTGGGATGGTATCCTATCAGGATGGCGTCCCACCATGATGGGGTCCCATCAGCACAGCGTCCCATTGGGACAGCACTCATCAGGATGGTGTCCTATCAGGATGGTGTCCCACCATGATGGCATCCCATCAGCACAGTGTCCCATTGGGACAGCACTCATCGGGATGGTATCCTATTGGGATGGCATTCATTGGGAAGGTGTCCTATCAGGACAGTGTCCCACCATGATGGCACTCATCAGGACAGCGTCCCATTGGGACAGCACTCATTGGGATGGTATCCTATCAGGATGGCGTCCCACCATGATGGGGTCCCATCAGCACAGTGTCCCATTGGGACAGCACTCATTGGGATTGTGTCCTATCAGGATGGCGTCCCACCATGATGGGGTCCCATCAGGACAGTGTCCCATTGGGACAGCTGTCATCGGGATGGTATCCTATCAGGATGGCGTCCCACCATGATGGGGTCCCATCAGGACAGCGTCCCATTGGGATGGCACTCATCGGGATGCTATCCTATCAGGATGGCGTCCCACCATGATGGCATCCCATCAGCACAGTGTCCCATTGGGACAGAACTCATCGGGATGGTATCCTATCAGCATGGTGTCCCACCATGATGGGTTCCCATCAGCACAGTGTCCCATTGGGACGGCACTCATCGGGATGGTATCCTATCAGGATGGTGTCCCACCATGATGGGTTCCCATCAGCACAGTGTCCCATTGGGACAGAACTCATCGGGATGGTATCCTATCAGCATGGTGTCCCACCATGATGGGGTCCCATCAGCACAGTGTCCCATTGGGACAGAACTCATCGGGATGGTATCCTATCAGGATGGTGTCCCACCATGATGGGGTCCCATCAGGACAGTGTCCCATTGGGACAGCACTCATCGGGATGATATCCTATTGGGATGGCATTCATTGGAGTGGTGTCCTATCAGGACAGTGTCCCACCATGATGGCACTCATCGGGATGGTGTCCTATCAGGACAGTGTCCCACCATGATGGCATCCCATCAAGACAGCGTCCCATTGGGACAGCACTCATCGGCTCTATGCAGAGAGGACCGCGGTGGCATGAGATGCTTCCCACAACCCTAAGCTCCGGTTTTCCGTTCTCTGCAGCTCAGCGCAGCTTCCCTCGGCGGCCAAACGCAGCTCCTCGGCTCCTTGGCAGCCGCCCCGGTGATCGCCAACACTATCTCCAGCGTGCAGGGCATCCCGGGCCAGATCCTGACCAACGCCCAGGGCCAGGTACCGCTGAGGAGGCTCCTGCTCTTGCGCACCCACCACCCACCCAACCCTCCAGAAGGAGTTTCCGGAGCTGCCGGTGTCCCCGCATCCCAAGAAGGGGGTTTGTGGGATGCAACCCCCCAACCCCTGCTCTCCTCCCTCCGCCCAGGTGATCGGAACGCTGCCGTGGGTGGTGAATCCCAGCCCTGCTCCGGCCGCTCTTCCAGCCCAGAACCTGCAGGTGCAGACGGTGACGCCGCAGCTGCTGCTCAATGCCCAGGGCCAGGTCATCGCCACGCTGGCCGGCAGCGCCATCCCGGCGGCCACCATCAAGAAAACCGGCACCCCCGAACCCCCCGCCAAGAACGAGGTGAGCGACGGGCACAGGGCTGACGGACAGGGGCCAAAGGGGCAGTGGTGTTCCCACCAGGTGGCCTTGGGAGCATCTCTGGGAGGTGGCCACGTGGCTTTGGGAGCAAGTGAGCACCTTTGGGACTTGGCCACGTTGCTTTGGGGCTTGACTATGTTGCTTTTGGAGCTCATGATCATCTCTGGGACGTGGGCACGTGGCTTTGGGACCCGGACGCGTGGCCTTGGGAGCATGTGAGCATCTCTGGGACCTCCCCATGTGGCTTTGGGAGGATGGGAGCACCTTTGGAATGTGGTCACATTGCTTTGGGACGTGGCCACTTTGCTTTTGGAGCTCATGACCATCTCCGGGACCTGCCCGTGCTGCTTTGGGAGCAAGTGAGGACCTTTGGGATGTGGCCACATTGCTTTTGGAGGATGGGAGCATCTTTGGGACCTGGTTGTGTGTCTTTAGGAGCACATGAGCATCTTTGGGGTACAGCCACATTGCTTTGGGACCCGGCCAGGTTGTGTTTGGAGCACATGAGCACCTCTGGGATGTGGCCATGTGGCTTTGGGAGGATGGGAGCATCTTTGGGACGTGGCTGTGTGACCTTGGGACCCATCCAGGTTGCTTTGGGATGTGTCTATTTTGCTCTGGAAGCACGTCAACACCTCTGGGACCTGCCCGTGTGGCTTTGGGACCTGGATGTGTGGCTTTGGGAGCAAGTGAGCACCTTTGGGAATGGCCACGTTGCTTTGGGACTTGGCCACGTTGTGTTTGGAGGATGTGAGCACCTTTGGGACACGGCTGTGTGGCTTTGGGACTTGGCCATGTTGCTTTTGGAGCACATGAGCACCTCTGGGACGTGGGCACGTGGCTTTGGGACCTGGACGTGTGGCCTTGGGAGCATGTGAGCATCTCTGGGACCTGCCCATGTGGCTTTGGGACCTGGATGTGTGGCTTTGGGAGCAAGTGAGCATCTTTGGGACTTGGCTGAGTTGCTTTGGGACTTGACTATGTTGCTTTTGGAGCTCATGATCATCTCTGGGACCTGGGCACGTGGCTTTGGGACTTAGACGTGTGGCCTTGGGAGCACATGAGCATCTCTGGCACCTGCCCGTGTGGCTTTGGGACCTGGATGTGTGGCTTTGTGAGCAAGAGAGCATCTTTGGGACTTGGCCACATTGCTTTGGGACTCGGCCGCTTTGCTTTTGGAGCCCATGACCATCTCCAGGACCTGCCCGTGTTGCTTTGGGAGCAAGTGAGGACCTTTGGGATGTGGCCACATTGCTTTTGGAGGATGGGAGCATCTTTGGGAGATGGTTGTGTGTCTTTAGGAGCACATGAGCATCTTTGGGGTGCAGCCACATTGCTTTGGGACCCGGCCAGGTTGTGTTTGGAGCACATGAGCACCTCTGGGACGTGCCCATGTGGCTTTGGGAGGATGGGAGCATCTCTGGGACGTGGCTGTGTGACATTGGGACCCATCCAGGTTGCTTTGGGCTGTGGCTATGTTGCTCTGGAAGCACGTCAACACCTCTGGGACCTGCCCGTGTGGCTTTGGGACCTGGATGTGTGGCTTTGGGAGCAAGTGAGGACCTTTGGGACTTGGCCGAGTTGCTTTGGGGCTTGACTACGTTGCTTTTGGAGCACATGAGCACCTCTGGGACGTGGGCACGTGGCTTTGGGACCCGGACGCGTGGCCTTGGGAGCATGTGAGCATCTCTGGGACCTCCCCATGTGGCTTTGGGACCTGGATGTGTGGCTTTGGGAGCAAGTGAGCACCTTTAGAATGTGGTCACATTGCTTTGGGACGCGGCCACTTTGCTTTTGGAGCTCATGACCATCTGCAGGACCTCCCCATGCTGCTTTGGGAGCAAGTGAGGACCTTTGGGATGTGGCCACATTGCTTTTGGAGGATGGGAGCATCTTTGAGACATGGTTGTGTGTCTTTAGGAGCACATGAGCATCTTTGGGGTGCAGCCACATTGCTTTGGGACCCGGCCAGGTTGTGTTTGGAGCACATGAGCACCTCTGGGACCTGCTCGTGTGGCTTTGGGACCCACCCAGGTTGTGTTTGGAGCACATGAGCACCTCTGGGACCCGGGCGTGTGGCTTTGGGACCCACCCAGGTTGCTTATGGAAGTGGCCACATCTCCCTGGAAGCACATGAGCATCTTTGAGATCCCACCACGTTACTTCTGGAGCACGTGAGCACCTTTGGGATGCAGCCACGTTGCTATGGGACCCACCATGCTGCTTTTGGAGCACATGAGCACCTCTGGGATATGGCCGCGTGGCTTTGGGACCCAGACACGTGGCTTTGGGAGCAAGTGGACATCTTTGGGATGTGGCCACAGTGCTGTGAGACGTGGCCACGTTGCATTTGGAGGATGTGAGCGTCTTTGGGACTTGGCTGTGTGGCCTTGGGACGCAGACACATGGCTTTGGGACCTGACCACGTTGCTTTTGGAGCACATGAGCAGCTTTGGGATGTGGCCACCTTGGTCTGGAAGCACAAGAGCATCTTTGGGACCTGGCCATGTGGCTTTCGAGGGGACGTAAGTGTTTCTGGGACCTGACCACGTTGCTCCAGAAGCACGAGAACGTCTTTGAGACCCAAATGTGTTGCGTTGGGACCCAACGGTGTTGCTCTGAGAGGACCTGAGCAGCTCTGGGATGTGGCCACATTGCTTTTGGAGTCCATGAGGACCTCCAAGCCATGATCCCTCCTGCCCCGTGCACCATCCTGCTTTCCACCCCGTTGGATTTCCCAACTGGGATGGGCAGGATCTCACCTTGGCGAGTGCAGAGATGCTGGTTGGCCTCAAAGCGATGTGGTAGGACATCCCAAACCCAGTTCGTCGCCGTTCCATCCCCGTTCCCAGCATGGAGTTTGGTGGTTTCCAGTGTCACCTCTCCATGCCGGCCTGTCCCAGCTCCAGCGGCAGCAGAAGCGACGCCATGGCCGTGATCCCGTGGCCGCACGGATGGAGGTGGTGGGCAGGAGATGCCGTAGTGGTGGAAGAGGGATATCCGTCGCTCTCGGGGCGCTGAGCTTTCCCTCTGCCGCAGGTGCAGCCCATCCAGCCGGCTCCGGCGCTCGCCCCGCCGGCCGTGGTGATGGCAAATCCGGCTCCGGCGGCAAAGGCTTCCGCTGCTCCGGTCCCCATCACCTGCTCGGAGACCCCCACAGTCAGCCAGCTGGTCTGCAGTGAGTGAGGGGTGGGAGAGGAGGCTGGGGATACTGGGAATACTGGGATGGGAGAGGAGGCTGGGGATACTGGGAATACTGGGATGGGAGAGGAGGCTGGGGATACTGGGATCTGGGATGGGAGAGGAGGCTGGGGATACTGGGATCTGGGATGGGAGAGGAGGCTGGGGATACTGGGAATACTGGGATGGGAGGGGAGGCTGGGGATACTGGGATCTGGGATCCCCTGGGATGGGAGAGGAGGCTGGGGATACTGGGATCTGGGATGGGAGGGGAGGCTGGGGATACTGGGATCTGGGATGGGAGGGGAGGCTGGGGATACTGGGATCTGGGATGGGAGAGGAGCCTGGGGATACTGGGATCTGGGATAGGAGGGGAGGCTGGGGATACTGGGATCTGGGATGGGAGGGGAGGCTGGGGATACTGGGATCTGGGATGGGAGAGGAGCCTGGGGATACTGGGATCTGGGATGGGAGAGGAGGCTGGGGATACTGGGATCTGGGATAGGAGGGGAGGCTGGGGATACTGGGATCTGGGATGGGAGGGGAGGCTGGGGATACTGGGATCTGGGATGGGAGAGGAGCCTGGGGATACTGGGATCTGGGATGGGAGAGGAGCCTGGGGATACTGGGATCTGGGATGGGAGAGGAGGCTGGGGATACTGGGATACTGGGATGGGAGAGGAGGCTGGGGATACTGGGATACTGGGATGGGAGGGGAGGCTGGGGATACTGGGATCTGGGGTGGGAGAGGAGGCTGGGGATACTGGGAATACTGGGATGGGAGAGGAGGCTGGGGATACTGGGATCTGGGGTGGGAGAGGAGGCTGGGGATACTGGGATCTGGGATGGGAGAGGAGGCTGGGGATACTGGGATCTGGGATGGGAGAGGAGGCTGGGGATACTGGGAATACTGGGATGGGAGGGGAGGCTGGGGATACTGGGATCTGGGATGGGAGAGGAGCCTGGGGATACTGGGATCTGGGATGGGAGAGGAGCCTGGGGATACTGGGATCTGGGATGGGAGGGGAGGCTGGGGATACTGGGATCTGGGATGGGAGAGGAGGATGGGGATACTGGGATCTGGGATGGGAGAGGAGGATGGGGATACTGGGATGGGAGGGGAGGCTGGGGATACTGGGATCTGGGATGGCAGAGGAGGCTGGGGATACTGGGATCTGGGACGGGAGAGGAGGCTGGGGATACTGGGATCTGGGATGGGAGAGGAGGCTGGGGATACTGGGATCTGGGATGGCAGAGGAGGCTGGGGATACTGGGATCTGGGATGGCAGAGGAGGCTGGGGATACTGGGATCTGGGATGCCCTGGGAGGGGAAGATGAGGCTGGAATCAGGGATCCCCTGGGATGGGGAGAGGATGCTGAGGATACTGGAGAGGATGCAGGAGACTGGGATGGGGTGGGGTGGGATGGGATGGAGGATGCTGATTGGGATGCCAGAGTCTGAGATCCCCTAGGATCTGATTGGATGGGATGGGATGGGATGGGATGGGATGGGATGGGATGGGATGGGATGGAGGATGCTGATTGGGATGCCAGAGTCTGAGATCCCCTAGGATCTGATTGGATGGGATGGGATGGGGTGGGATGGGATGGGATGGAGGATGCTGATTGGGATGCCAGAGTCTGAGATCCCCTAGGATCCGATGGGATGGGATGGGGTGGGATGGGATGGGATGGGATGGGATAAGGATGCTAAGTGGTGGTGACCGCCATCGCCCGGCCGTCGTTCAAGGAGCCTAACGGCCCCCACGGCTCCTTCCTCTGGCAGAGCCCTCGGCTCCCAACAGCAGCGCGGAAGAGGATGGGATCAACCTGGAGGAGATCCGGGAATTCGCCAAGAACTTTAAGATCCGTCGCTTGTCCCTGGGGCTGACGCAGACGCAGGTGGGACAGGCTCTGACGGCCACCGAGGGTCCAGCCTACAGCCAGTCGGCCATCTGCCGGTACGGGGCCACCACCGGAGCCACCGGAGCGGGAATGGGGGGGACATCGGGGAATGGGGATGATGGGGGACATTGGAGAATGGGGGAATAAGGGGGACATTGAGGAATGAGGGACATTGGGCAATGGGGGACATTGGGGAATGGGGGGACATGGGGGAATGGGAGTGGATGGGGGGACATTGGAGAATGGAGGGGAATAATGGGGACATTGAGGAATGGGGGACATTGGGGAATGAGGGACATTGGGGAATGGGGGACATTGAGGAATGAGGGACATTGGGGAATGGGGGACATTGAGGAATGGGGGACATTGGGGAATGGGGGGACATCGGGGAATGGGGGTGATGGGGGAAAATAGGGGAATAAGGGGGACATCAGGGAATGGGGGACATTGAGGAATGGGGGACATTGGGGAATGGGGGACATTGGGGAATGAGGGACATTGGGGAATGGGGAGACATCAGGGAATGGGGGGACATCAGGGAATGAGGGGGAGAATGGGGGACGTTGGGAAATGGGGGGACATCATTGAGTGGCAATGGATGGAGGGACATTGAAGAATGGAGGGGAATAATGGGGACATTGAGGAATGGGGGACATTGGGGAATGGGGGAGAATGGGGACATTGGGGAATGGGGGAGAATGGGGAATGGGGGTGGATGGGGGGACATTGGAGAATAAGGGGGACATCAGGGAATGAGTGACATTGAGGAATGGGGGACATTGGGGAATGGGGGGGAGAATGGGGGGACGTTGGGCAATGGGGGACATTGGGGAATGGGGGACATGCGGGAATGGGGGGACATCGGGGAATGGGAGTGGATGGGGGGACATTGGAGAATGGAGAGGAATAATGGGGACATTGAGGAATGGGGGACATTGGGGAATGGGGGACACGAGGGGAAACTGGGAACAGGAGGGGAATCAGGATGGGTGACATCTGGGAACAGGAGGGGAAACTGGGAATGGGGGAAATGGGGATCTGGGGGGACATTGGGGAACAGGAGGACAGCGAGGAATGGGGGGACATTGGGGAATAAAGGGGGACGTTGGAGAATGGGGTGGAAATGGGAGCACGGGGGACACCGGGGAATGGGGGGACACTGGGGAACAGGAGGGGAAACGGGGAATGGGGGAGAAATGGGAGAAAGGAAGGAAGTGGGAGAAAAATAGGGAAATGAGAGAAAGAGGAAAGTTGGGGGAAAGGAGGGAAGAAAGGGAGGAAAAGTAAAGAAAGGGAGGAAAGTGGAGAAGAGGAACGTTCGGGAAAGAGGGGGGAAATGGGAAAACCTCGCTGTGGTCTCTCCGGACAAAGGCAGCGGTGCTGCAGCCCCACCGGTGTCCCAGTCCTCCCAGTGCCCCCCAACATCCCAGTCCTCCCAGTGCCCCCCAACATCCCAGTCCTCCCAGTGCCCCTCCCCAGTGTGCCAATCCCCCCAGGGTCTCCTTTCTCCCAGTGTCCCCCCCTCAGTGTCCCACCTCCCAGTGTACCCCTTGGGGTCCCCTCCAGTGTCCCACCTCCCCCATGTCCCCCCTCTGTCCCATTCCTCCCAGTATCCCCTCCCAGTGTCTCCCCAGTGTCCCACCTCCCCCATGTCCCCCAGTGTCCCATTCCTCCCAGTGTCCCCCAGTGTGTCCCACCTCCCCCATTTCTCCCCGTGTCCCACCACCCCATGTCCCCCGGTATCTCATTCCTCCCAGTGTCCCCTCCCAGTGTCCACCCCAGTGTCTTCCCGTGTCTCCCCCAGTGTCCCACCTCCCTCATGTCCCCCAGTGTCCCATTCCTCCCAGTATCCCCTCCCAGTCTCCCCAGTGTCCCACCTCCCCCGTGTCCCCCCAGTGTCCCATTCCTCCCAGTGTGTCCCCCAGTGTCCCCCAGTGTCCCCCCTCCCCCATGTCCCCCAGTGTCCCATTCCTCCCAGTATCCCCTCCCAGTATCCCCTCCCAGTATGTATGTCCCCCTCTGTCCCACCTCCCCCATGTCCCCCAGTGTCCCATTCCTCCCAGTATCGCCTCCCAGTGTCTCCCCAGTGTCCCCCCTCCCCCATGTCCCCCCGGTGTCCCATTCCTCCCAGTGTCTCCTCCCAGTGTAACCCCAGTATCCCCTCCTAGTGTCCCCCCCAGTGTCTTCCCGTGTCTCCGCCAGTGTCCCACCACCCCATGTCCCCCGGTATCCCATTCCTCCCAGTATCCCCTCCCAGTGTCTCCTCCCAGTGTGTCCCCCAGTGTCTTCCCCAGTGTCCCACCTCCCTCATGTCCCCCAGTGTCCCATTCCTCCCAGTGTGTCCCCCAGTGTCCCCCCAGTGTCACACCTCCCCCATGTCCCCCAGTGTCCCATTCCTCCCAGTATCCCCTCCCAGTGTCCTCCAGTGTCCCCCCTCCCCCATGTCCCCCGGTGTCCCATTCGTCCCAGTATCCCCTCCCAGTGTCCCCCAGTGTCCCCCCGTGTCCCCCCTCCCCCATGTCCCCCGGTGTCCCATTCCTCCCAGTATCCCCTCCCAGTCTCCCCAGTGTCCCCCCTCCCCCATGTCCTCCCTCTGTCCCATTCCTCCCAGTATCCCCTCCCAGTGTGTCCCCCAGTGTCCCCCCTCCCTCGTGTCCCCCCCCCCGGTGTCCCATTCCTCCCGGTGTCCCCCGTGTCCCCCCTCCCCCATGTTCCCCCCGGTGTCCCATTCCTCCCGGTGTCCCCCAGTGTCCCCCCTCCCCCATGTCCCCCCCCCGGTGTCCCATCCCTCCCGCTGTCCCCCGTGTCCCCCCTCCCCAGCCGTGTCCCTGAGGGCTCCCGCTGCCACCGCAGGTTCGAGAAGCTCGACATCACCCCCAAGAGCGCTCAGAAGCTGAAGCCCGTCCTGGAGAAGTGGTTGAGCGAAGCGGAGCTGCGGAACCAAGAGGGTCAACAGAACCTGATGGAATTCGTCGGCGGAGAACCTTCCAAGAAACGCAAACGCCGCACGTCCTTCACCCCTCAGGCCATCGAAGCCCTCAACGCCTACTTCGAGAAGAACGCCTTGCCCACGGGCCAGGAGATCACCGAGATCGCCAAGGAGCTCAACTACGACCGCGAAGTCGTGCGCGTGTGGTTCTGCAACCGCCGGCAGACGCTCAAGAACACCAGCAAACTCAACGTCTTTCAGATCCCCTGAGCCGGGGGAGAGGGGGTCCCCTCGCTGTCCCCAACCGTCCGCCATCAGCACTTTCGTCAACGACTTTGGACCCCCGACCCCCGACGTTGGGTGTCAGAGGGGGTCCCCTTCTCCGTAGATGTGTCCGTGTGTCCGTCTGTCTCCCTTCGTCCCCATCACACATGACCCAAGCGTGCGCCGCGCCCGGGCGTGGGGACGGACCTCCTGCCCGCACCGCGTCCCCCCGTGTCGTCGTCCCCCTGAACCCCCAAAAGGAGTGCTTTTCATTTTTTGGCCGTTTTCCCGTGTTTCCGAGGTAGCGTCACGGCTCGATGGGGGTGAAGCCCCATTGAATTTTCCTCCCCCTCTTTTATTTCGCTTCATGCCCTCGGGGGGCTCCTCGGTGTCACCGTGGGGGCGTCATCGGGGTCCCCATCACCCCGAGATTGGTTGAGGGGGAGTCTCTTCCCCCCTCACCTCCTCACCCATGCTGAGACGGGGGCCAGGAGGGTTGGGGGGCTCCATCCATCACCCCCTTCTCCTCCAGGGAGCAATGGCGATGGGGGATATTGGGGGGCTCCATCCATCACCCCCTTCTCCTCCAGGGAGCGATGGTGATGGGGGATATTGGGGGGCTCCATCCCTCGTCCCGCTCTCCCCCCGGGAGCGATGGGGGATGTTGGGGGGCTCCATCCCTCATCCCCCTCTCCCCCCGGGAGCGATGGGGGATATTGGGGGGCTCTATCCCTCATCCCCCTCTCGCCCAGGGAGCGATGGGGGATGTTGGGGGGCTCCATCCCTCATCCCCCTCTCCCCCGGGGAGCAATGGGGGATGTTGGGGGGCTCCATCCCTCGTCCCCTCACCCCCAGGGAGCGATGGGGGATGTTGGGGGGCTCCATCCCTCGTCCCCCTCTCCCCCTAGGAGCGATGGGAGATGTTGGGGGGCTCCATCCCTCATCCCCCTCTCCCCCCGGGAGTGATGGGGGATGTTGGGGGCTCCATCCCTCGTCCCCCTCTCCCCCAGGGAGTGATTGGAGATGTTGGGGGTCTCCATCCCTCATCCCCCTCTCCCCCCGGGAGCGATGGGAGATGTTGGGGGGCTCCATCCCTCGTCCCCCTCTCCCCCCAGGAGTGATGGGGGATGTTGGGGGGCTCCATCCCTCGTCCCCCTCTCCCCCCAGGAGCGATGGGGGATGTTGGGGGGCTCCATCCCTCGTCCCCCTCTCCCCCCAGGAGTGATGGGGGATGTTGGGGGCTCCATCCCTCGTCCCCCTCTCCCCCAGGGAGTGATTGGAGATGTTGGGGGTCTCCATCCCTCATCCCCCTCTCCCCCCGGGAGCGATGGGAGATGTTGGGGGGCTCCATCCCTCGTCCCCCTCTCCCCCCAGGAGTGATGGGAGATGTTGGGGGGCTCCATCCCTCATCCCCCTCTCCCCCAGGAAGCGATGGGGGATGTTGGGGGGCTCCATCCCTTGTCCCTCTCTCGCCCAGGGAGCGATGGTGGATGTTGGGGGGCCGGAGGGGGAGGTTGGGGGGCTCCGCCGCAGACACGGCAGACTGATGCACTTGATGTAGTGGTGTGAAATAAACAGTATTTTTCTTTTCCTTTCCCCTTTTTTGCCGGAGGATGGAGGGGAGGGTCCCTCCGTACCCCATGGCCGCATCCCAAACTTCGGGGGATACTGAGGAGGGGTCGCCCCGGGATGATGGGGAAGCGGCTCTCGGGATGGAACTGGGACGAATCCACGAGGTGTCATCATTGAATGATAGAGTAGTTTGGGTTGGAAGGGACCTTGAGGATCATCCAGTTCCGACCCTCTGAGATGGACAGGGACACCTCCCGCTGGATCCGGTTGCTCCAAGCTCCATCCAACCTGGCCTGGAACCCCTCCAGGGATGGAGCAGCCACCACTGCTCTGGGCAACCTGTTCCAGTTCCTCCCCACCCTCACGGTGAAGGAATTCCTCCTTATGTCCAGTCTAACTCTGCCCCTCTCCAGTTTATCCCCATTCCCCTCATCCCATCACTCCAAACCTTTAGGAACAGCCCCTCTCCAGCTTTCCCGGAGCCCCTTCAGGTACTGGAGGCTCCTCTAAGGTCTCCCCAGAGCCTTCTCCAGGGGAAGGGGATGAGGGATGGAGCCCCAAAACCTCCTCCCACCCCACCTCTCCTGTCGCCCCCTCCCTCGCTGCTAAGCACCGCCCCCCCAAGCTGAGACCCGAGCATCTCATCACACGCATGAGTCGGCGCCGGGACTCGAACCCGCGGTCTCAGCGGAAGCTCCGCGGGACCCCGAGCGCCTCAAGCCGCTCCTCTAGCCACGCCCCCTCGACCAAGCCACGCCCTCTCAGCCAAACCCCGCCCCTTTGACCAATCCCAGCGAGACGCTCCTCATTGGTTGCTGCCCCCTCTCGTCACCCGGCAACGCGCCGCGCTATTGGCTGAGAGCGTCGAGGGGCGGGGCTTGCCCCGAGGGGCGTGGCCTATTGCGGGGGGGGCCGGGGCGGGGCGCCATCGCCTCCATCTTGCGGGGCAGCGGCCCGGGAGCAGCGCCGGTCGAGGGGGAGGCGGGCCCGGGGCGGCCCGGGGGGGCCGGGGCTTTGGGGGTGCACGGTTTGGGGGTGCTGAGCTCTGGGGGTGCAGAAT
This sequence comes from Cuculus canorus, assembly GCF_017976375.1. Classification (NCBI taxonomy): domain Eukaryota; kingdom Metazoa; phylum Chordata; class Aves; order Cuculiformes; family Cuculidae; genus Cuculus; species Cuculus canorus. The sequence goes on from NC_071429.1 coordinate 363,831, forward strand.
TTGAGGGTCCCCGGGGTGCAGAGCTTTGGGGGTGCAGAGCTCTGGGGGTGCAGAATTTGAGGGTCCTCGGGGTGCAGAGCTTTGGGGGTGCAGAGCTCTGGGGGTGCAGAATTTGGGGGTCCCCGGCGTGCAGAGATTTGGGGGTGCAGAGCTCGGGGGGTACAGAATTTGAGGGTCCTCGGGGTGCAGAGCTTTGGGGGTGCAGAGCTCTGGAGGTGCAGAGCTCTGGGGGTGCAGAATTTGGGGGTCGCCGGGGTGCAGAGCTTTGGGGCTGCAGAGCTCTGGGGGTGCAGAGCTCTGAGGGTGCAGGATTTGGGGATCCCAGGGGTGCAGAGCTTTAGAGTGCAGAGCTTTAGGAGCACAGAGCTCTGGGGGTACAGGATTTGGGGGTCCCCGGGGTGCAGAGCTCTGGGGGTGCTGAATTTGGGGGTCCCAGGGCTGCAAAGCTTTGGGGGTGCAGAGCTTTGGGGGTGCACGATTTGGGGGTCCCAGGAGTGCAGTCTGTAGGACGGTTGCAGAGCATTGGGGGTGCATGGTTTGAAGGTCTCGGGGTGCAGACTTTAGGGGGTGCATAGTTTGGGGGTGCAGGGCTTTGGGGGTGCACCATTTGGGGGTCCCAGGAGTGCAGTCTGTAGGACGGGTGCAGAGCATTGGGAGTGCATGGTTTGAGGGTCTCGGGGTGCAGACTTTAGGGGGTGCACAGTTTGGGGGTGCAGAGTTTTGGGGGTGCACATTTTAGGGGTGCAGCCTTGGGGTTATAGTCTTTTGCAGCCTCAGAGGAGCGTGAGCAGCTTTGAGGGTCCTGGGGGGGTGCAGAGCTCTTGAGGACTGAGTAGGGGTGCAGAGCTTTTTGGGGGTCCCCAGGCTGCAGGACTTTGGGGGTACACAGTTTGGGGTCCTGAGGGGTGCAGCGCCTTCAGATGGGACTGCGGGAATCAATGATCCATAGAGAGTGAAGCCCTTTGCGGGGCTGTTGGAGAGAACCCTAAAGGGATTGGGGGTCCCCAAGTTCTCCCCCCCTGCCTAAAGCAGGGGACCCCAAGAAGTTGGGGGGCTGAGCAGGGAGAGGGCTGAGCGGGGAGAGGGCTGAGCAGGGAGAGGGCTGAGCGTTCCCGTGTGCCGGTCGGGGTGTGAGCGGCGCTCCGGGCAGGGCTCCCGACCCCCCGTACCCCAACATCGCGGCAGGCGCGCCGGCATGGCGTGGGCGCTGAAGCTGCCGTTGGCCGACGAGGTGATCGAGTCGGGGTTGGTGCAGGACTTCGACGCCAGCCTGTCGGGCATCGGGCAGGAGCTGGGCGCCGGCGCCTACAGCATGAGGTACGTGGGCAACGCCGACCGACGCATCCATCCCGCGCTCCGGGATTGCGGCGGAACTCCCGACGGGGTTCCGGCTCAGGAAAGAACCCCCCCAAAATGAGCAGTAGGAGGAAGGAGGGGATTGTGCGCCTCTACACTCCGCTCCGGTGAGATCCAACTTAGAGCGCGGTGTTCCTCAGAGCTGGAGCTGTTGGAGTCCAGAAGAGGTCATGGAGATGATGCGAGGGCTGGAGAACCTCCTGGATGAGATGAGGCTTCAGGAAGGCTGTGGAGGGGCTCTTGATCAGGGGGTGCAGGGAGGCGACGAGGGGGAACGGTTTTGAGCGGAAAGAGGGGAGATTGAGATGAGATCTGGAGGTTTTGATCAGATGATCAAATTGATCTTTGAGGTTTGGATGAGATGTTTTGCTATGAGGGTGGAGGTCACCCAGAGAAGCAGTGGCTGCTCCATCCCTGGAGGGGTTCCAGGCCAGGTTGGATGGGGCTTTGGAGCCCCTGATCCAGTGGGAGGTGTCCCTGCTCGTGACAGAGGTGGATCTGGATGGGCTTTGAGGTCCCTTCCAACCCAACCCATTCTATGAATAAACCCCTCAACCCATGAAGCCAAGAGACGCGATGGCAGCGGTTCTGCTGAATCCCCATCCCTGGAGGGGTTCCAGGCCAGGTTGGATGGGGCTTTGGAGCCCCTGATCCAGCGGGAGGTGTCCCTGCCCATCTCAGAGTGTTGGAACTGGGTGGGCTTTGAGGTCCCTTCCCACCCAACCCATTCCAGGATTCTATGAAATGCCCCTGGAGATGAGGACCGAGCTGCTCACCATCGCGTTGAGCGGCGGTCGCATCGCATAAGGATCGGTTCCTGAGGGAGCTGAGCGCTCGGCTCACGCGCCGGCCCTGAGAGGTGGTGGTGGCCACTTGCCGTTGAGATGGAGCCGTGGCTGCGGCGCAGGGCTTGCAGGGCGGCTGGTTCAGAGGGTGGAGGCACTCAAGGGTGTGGTGATGGGGAGCTTTGGTGGCACTCCTTGGGTCTCCTCGTATCTTCAAACTCATCCAATGGGGGATCTGGCCATCTCCTCCACTGCTAAGGAGCGTGGGGCCGGTAGCTCGGGCTTTGTGCTGCGTGTCTTAATTGCTCCAGAAGCAAGCTTTGCTCTAATTAATCTCCATCCCGGAGGAACACCTCGGTGGTTTTTTGGATCAGACCAGCTCCTTCCTCCTGACTGAGCTAAACTGGGAACGAAGGAGAGGAACCCATTCCCCACGGGGTCAAACGCCCCATCTGGGAGCGCAGCAATCGGCATCGGGACCGGTGATGCTCAAACCGTATCGCACAAGTATTGCGCCGTGTGCTCCAGAGTTGGGTCCCAACCTCTTGGCTCTTCCTCCCCATCCTGCTGAGGCCAAACGCTCTGTCCTGCTCGGCATTCCAAGCCCGGGAACACCTCGTTTCTGGTTGTGTGAGTTGCAAGAAGGATGCGCAGCCCATGGATGAGGTGTTGAGTGGGAGTGAGGAGACACCGAGTCAGTCTGCGAGCAACCACGCGTTCCCATCCTTCATCCCCACCACCATCCTTCATGAATTGGCTCCGTCCTGGTCTGGCGCAAATCCGGTGCCGCCTACGAGAGCGCTAACCTCGGTGCGAACGCATTATTAGTTCGAATGTGACTCTGGTTCCGCTTGTTTCCACCCCTGGAAGTGAGGAGGAGGAGGAGGTGGATCCCAACCAGGAGTGGTGAGGAACGCTCCGGAGGTTGGGGCTGAGCTCCGCGGGTGAGAAGCGGCGTGGGGAGCCGGGAGAAAGGCTGCCGTGCTGCTCCGGGAACGCTGGTGTGGAGGTGTGAAGTCGGAGGGAGGTGTTCTGGTTTTCCCAGCAGCTGGAAAAAGTTCGGATAGATCTCCAGCGGTGTCCATGAGCTGCCCCAACGCTGGAGGAGGCCTCGGGGACGGACTGGGCTTCCTGAGGGATCTGAGTTTAGGAATGGTGACTGGATTAAAACTGCCCTCCTGGGTGATTGCCAACAACAAAAAAAACTGGGAAGCGACACCTCTCCAGGGAAAGTAGAAGAGCAGCTCTGCTCATCCAACCTCTTTCCTTCCAGGGATGAGGAGAACCTTCCCAAAGCTCTCCCTGCCCGCTGCCAGGATCAGGTGGCAGTGCCCGTCCCGCTCCCGGGATTCGCTCATCCTCTGAAACCCGATTCTCTTTTTGGAAGACTTCTCCTGCCCTGCGTTCCCGTAAATAGGTTCTCCTGCCGACCTTCCCGCCCGGGCATTGACATTTCTCCCGTGCCACGGGAAGGAGGAAAGGTCTCGACGGGGCTTGGAGCGTGATTAGGTTTTTTCCATGTTTTCTGCTTCCGTCCCGTTTCCCAATGGAAGAGGCACGTTATTCCCTCGGAAGCGCTCGCTGGTAGGTGGTGGTGGGTGACCAGAGCTGCTTCTCCTTGGAGCTGCCCGGTGGGATTGTGCTGTGTTAAGGCACCAAAATTCTTGGTGTTCCTCTTGTTCCCTGGAATTAGGAGTTCTGGAGAGCAGAGGTGGCTTTGGAGGCAGTCGCTGGGTGTTGGCCGCGTGCTTCCATCCACAGAGTTCTTCTGGAATGACTTTTTTCCCCTCTTTTCCAGGAGACAGAGGTGGAACTGGAGGGCTGAGGGTCTTTCCACAATCTCTGTTAAATTGCACGGTGAAAATGTCCTTGTTTTTAAAGGGAGGTGTCACGCCGGCATTCCAGGAGCTTCTCCAGGTGCCTTTGGAGCAGGCAGGACCACAAGGGAAGTTGTCCAATGAATGACCATCTGGGTTTGGCCAGGCGTGTCCTGAGGGTGTTGTAGGGTTTTGCTCTTGGGCTGTCAGGACCTGAGGAACCCCAAAGTGCCTGGAAAACAACTTCTCCTGAAGGCAGCGGTGATGGTGAGGCAGGAGATGGACAGGAGGTGGAATTGCCGAGCACCTCCTGTGCCGCCACCTTAGCGCTGGCTGTGATGTTCCATTCCGTTCAGTTCCACGCTGGTGGCCAAGGGCGTCCTTCGCCTGGAGCTGTTGTGGAGACACACCACCAGGAGCTGCTGGTTTCTAACCACGTCATCTGGATCAGGATTCAACTTTTAGTGGGCAAAGTTGACCCAGAACCTGTGCGCTGCAGCTTGGAAGGGTGCCGGCGGCATCCAAGCAACTGGCATTCCCGGCAAAGGATCGCTCCCCGCAGCAATGCTCCATCAGCCTGTGGAGCGGTGGCATCGCTTCTCCAAAGCAAACGTCGTTTAAGTGGTGATTATTCCTGATTAATTGGAATCTTGAGTGGAGTTGGTGTCCGTTTGGGGCTTCTGGAGCTCTGCAGAGCAGCCTGGTTCACACATCGCTCCAGAGCTCTGGGAGGAGCACAGGAACGCCGGGATGAGGATGACAACGTGACGGCTCTCCGTGCAGGGAGCTCACAGATGGTCTCCTCCTCATCCTTAACATCTTTGTCACAGACAAAGATTGGGTGGTGGTCTCTTCTCCCAAGCGAGAGGTGATGGGACAAGAGGGAATGGCCTCGAGCTACGTCAGGGGAAGTTTAGATTGGACATCAGGAGCAGTTTCTTCACCGCAAGGGTTCTCAGGCAGTGGCAGGGGCTGCCCAGGAAGGTGCTGGAGTCCCCATCCCTGGAAGGGTTTAGAAGACGGGTAGATAAGTGGCGTGGAGACCTGGATTAGTAGTAGACAGGTACGGTTGGAGCTGATGACCTCTAAGGTCTTTTCCAACCAAATGATTCTATGATTGAGGGCACCTTCAGCAAGTTTGCCGATGACGTCAAGCTGTGTGGTGTGGTCAAAGCGATGGAGAGAAGGGATGGATCCAGAGGGACCTGGACAGGCTGGGGAGGTGGGGTTGTGTGGACCTCGTGAGGTTCAACAAGGGCAAGGTCCTGCTCCTTGGTCCGGGCAATCCCAAGCACAAATCCAGGCTGGGCAGAGGATCGATTGGGAGCAGCCCTGAGGAGAAGGACTTGGGGGGCTGGGGGAGAAGCTCCACAGGAGCCGGCAAAGTGCACCCACAGCCCAAAGACCATGTCCTGGGCTGCATCCAAAGCTGTGGGACCAGCAGGGAGAGAGGGGATTCTGCCCCTCTGCTCCGCTCTGGTGAGACCCCACCTGGAGCCCTGTGTCCAGTTGTGGAGTCCCCAACATAAGAAGGAGATGGATCTGTTGGAGCGAGTCCAGAGGAGGCCACGCAGATGATCCGAGGGCTGGAGAACCTCCTGTATGAGGACAGGCTGAGAGAGTTGGGGTTGTTCATCCTTGAGAAGTCTGTGGGGAGACCTCAGAGGAGCTTCCAGTCTGGAAGGGGCTCCAGGAAAGCTGGGGAGGGGTTCCTGATCAGGAAGGACAGGAAGAGGACAAGGGGAGAACGGCTTTGATCTGAAAGAGGGGAGATTGAGATGAGATCTTGGGAAGAAATGTTCTCCTGGGAGGATGGGGAGGCCCCGGAACAGGTTGCCCAGAGCAGTGGTGGCTGCCCCATCCCTGGAGGGGTTCAAGGCCAGGTTGGATGGTTCTTGGAGCCCCTGATCCAGTGGGAGGTGTCCCTGCCCATGGCAGAGGTGGGACTGGATGAGCTTTGGTGTCCCTTCCAACCCAACCCATTCCAGGCTTCAATGATCCTGTGTTCCTCTGGCTGTCAGGGGATTTGTGCCGGGCGCAGCCGTTAGGTTAATTCCCCGTCTGTCTGGGCGCTGGGCTTGTGTGCAAGTCTTCTCCATCCTGGTCCTTCCCTGCAAGAGACGCGGATATCCGTGCTTTGCCTCGGCAGCCTGCGTGGGCCGTATCCCATCGCGGGAGGAGCTGGAGGATGTTCATCCCGTGGCTGTGGGATTTGTCTCGTTGCGTACGTGGGGTTTGATGCCGAGTCGGCGGTGTCCCAGGAGCTGGAGTTGGAGGTTCGGGATCTGCTGGGAGGTGGGAAGCAGGGCTGGGCAGAAGGAAGGGTGAGGTTGTGGTCTCCTGAGAGCAAAGGGTTAAAAGCCCTGCTAGGGTGGGAGCCAGCGTTCGGCTGGGTAAGTCCAGTTTTTCCTTGGGAAAGGTTCTTAATGTTCAACTAAAGAAAAAACAGCTGATTTAACCCCTTCTGTGAGGCAGCGGTTCATCCCCGGCTCTGCTCCGACCTCTGCTCCGGCGGATGGACGGGAAGGTGCTCCAGTTTGTGCCCCATGGAGTGATGGCTCTTGGCCATCGTTACGGCTCAGAACAGCCACGGAGAGGCGACTTCCAGAGGAGTATCTGTGGTGGAGCTCAGGGTTGGGTCCAGTTGTGTTCAGTGCCTTCATCAACGATCTGGGTGAGGGGATTGAGTGCTGCCGCGGTCGGTTTGGAGATGACACCAAGGTGGGTGGGAGTGTGGAGCGGCTGGAGGGTAGGAAAGGTCTGCAGAGGGATCGGGACAGGCTGGATCCATGGATGGAGGGCAGGAAGGATCTACAGAGGGATCGGGACAGGCTGGATCCATGGATGGAGGGCAGGAAGGATCTACAGAGGGATCGGGACAGGCTGGATCCATGGATGGAGGGCAGGAAGGATCTACAGAGGGATCGGGACAGGCTGGATCCATGGATGGAGGGCAGGAAGGATCCACAGAGAGATCGGGACAGGCTGGATCCATGGATGGAGGGCAGGAAGGATCTACAGAAGGATCGGGACAGGCTGGATCCATGGATGGAGGGCAGGAAGGATCTACAGAGGGATCAGGACAGGCTGGATCCATGGATGGAGGGCAGGAAGGGTCTACAGAGGGATCGGGACAGGCTGGATCCATGGATGGAGGGCAGGAAGGATCTACAGAGGGATCGGGAGAGGCTGGATCCATGGATGGAGGGCAGGAAGGATCTACAGAGGGATCGGGAGAGGCTGGATCCATGGATGGAGGGCAGGAAGGATCTACAGAGGGATCGGGAGAGGCTGGATCCATGGATGGAGGGCAGGAAGGATCTACAGAGGGATCGGGACAGGCTGGATCCATGGATGGAGGGCAGGAAGGATCTACAGAGGGATCAGGACAGGCTGGATCCATGGATGGAGGGCAGGAAGGATCTACAGAGGGATCAGGACAGGCTGGATCCATGGATGGAGGGCAGGAAGGATCTACAGAGGGATCAGGACAGGCTGGATCCATGGATAGAGGGCAGGAAGGATCTACAGAGGGATCAGGACAGGCTGGATCCATGGATGGAGGGTAGGAAAGGCTCTACAGAGGGATCAGGACAGGCTGGATCCATGGATGGAGGGCAGGAAGGGCCTACAGAGAGATCAGGACAGGCTGGATCCATGGATGGAGGGTAGGAAAGGTCTGCAGAGGGATTGGAACGGGCTGGATCCATGGATAAAGGCAGGAAGGGTCTTCAGAGGGATCAGGACAGGCTGGATCCATGGATGGAGGGCAGGAAGGATCTACAGAGGGATCGGGACAGGCTGGATCCATGGATAGAGGCAGGACGGGTCTACAGAGGGATCGGGACCGGCTGGATCCGTGGCCAGGCCCAACGGGATGGGTTTCCACAAGGCCAAGTGCCAGATCCTGCACTTGGGTCACAACAGCCCCAGGCAACGCTCCAGGCTTGGTGGGAGCGGCTGGAAAACTGCCCCGGGAAAAGGCCCTGAGGGTGGTGATCAACAGGGGCTGAAGATGAGCCCAAGTGGCCAAGAAGGCCACCAGCATCCTGGCTCGGATCTGCCCTGGGGTGGCCATCGTCCCCTGCACTCGGCACTGGTGAGGCCACACCTCGAATCCTGGGTCACTTTTGGGTTCCTCACTCCAAGAAAGACCTTGAGGGGCTGGAGCGCATCCGGAGAAGGGAACGGAGCTGGGGAAGGGTCTGGAGAACAGAGGCTGTGGGAGAGGCTGAGGGACCTGTGGGGGATTTGGTCTGGAGAAGAGGAGGCTGAGGGGAGACCTCATCGCTCTCCTCAGCTCCTGGAAAAGAGGTCGGAGCCAGACAGCGGTTGAAATCTTCTCCCGAGGAAGAAGCAATAGGACGAGAAGAAATGGCCTCAAGTTGCACCAGGGAGAGGGTTAGGTTGGATACTGGGGAAAGTTCCTTCATGGAAAGGGTTCTCCAGCCCTGGCAGAGGTTGCCCAGGGCAGTGGTGGAGTCCCGAACTCTGAAGGGGTTCAAAACACACGTAGGTTTGGGTCTGAGATAGGTTTGAGGGTTCGGGGAGAGCTTCGAGTCCCCCTCCTGCTGCCGCCATGCCAGGAGAAGTGGTGGCTGTGGCTGCCCCATCCCTGGAGGTGTCCAAGTTCAGGTTGGATGGGCCTTGGAGCCTCTTGATCCAGTGAGCATCCCTGCCCGCGGCAGGGGTTTGGAGCTGGATGGGCTTCGAGGTTCCCTCCAACTCAAACCATGCCATGATTCCATGGTTCTATCATAAGAGCAGGGTCTTCTCTCTGGGCTGCTCACTCCACTCGGATGCCCTGTTGGGGTTCTTCAGGGAGATGTTGGGTTTGCAGGGTAACTACGAAAAGGTCCAAGCTCTTCCCGGGAGGAGGAACTCGGTGCCAAACTTATCATCTCTCTGAATCTGGAGCTGAACCCAACCTGTCTGATAAATCTCTTTGCAGCGACGTCCTTGCGCTGCCCATCTTCAAGCAGGAAGAATCCAATTTGCCTCCGGAAAACGAGAACAAAATCCTGCCCTTCCAGTATGTGCTGTGTGCCGCCACTTCCCCGGCCGTCAAGCTCCACGACGAGACACTCACTTATCTCAACCAAGGTGGGTGGCCCTGTGTCCTCTGCACCTCCGTAAACCCCCTGAGAAATCAAATCTTGCCTTTGGAAAGTTCCCCTTGGGAATGATAAGTTCCTTGATGGCTCGCGATCAAGGAGGGATAGGATGAGGGAAACGGTTTTGAGCTGAAAGAGGGGAGATGGAATGAGATGTGAGGATGAAATCTTCTCCTGGGAGGGTGGGGAGGCACTGGCCCAGGTTGTGCAGAGAAGTGGTGGCCACCCCATCCCTGGAGGGGTTCAAGGCCAGGTTGGATGGGTCTCGGAGCCCCTGATCCAGCGGGAGGTGTCCCTGCCCATGGGGGTGGGACTGGATGGGCTTTGACATCCCTTCCAACCCAACCCAACCTAACCCAACCCAACCCAACTCAACCCAACCTAACCCAACCCAACCCAACTCAACCTAACCCAACCCAACCCAACCCAACCCAACCCAACTCAACCTAACCCAACCCAACCCAACCCAACCCAACCCAACCCAACTCAACCCAACCCAACCCAACCTAACCCAACCCAACCCATTCCATGATTCTATGATTTCATCCTCCCAGAGCTCATGGCCAAATGCAATGGGTTCAAGAAACATAACCCCAGGTTGCTCCTATTTGGAAGCACTGTTTCCTTTGCCTCAGCGTACGGCAAAGAGTCACTTATGGGAGTTCACCTTGTTCAAACCCTCGTGGAGCCTTATGGTGTTTCCGTATCCGTGCCGAGCGCTCCACAGCTGGTGTTGTGCAGGTTCAGGCTGTCGAGCAAACTGGAAGATGAGGGTTGGTGAACAAAGGCAGATGAAACTCATGTTGTCTATTCCTCCCCTGTTCTTAACCTTGGGGTGATATGGAATTCTTGAAAAGTACGGCTGCAGGAAGGGTGGATTTGCCTCTTCCTGGAGAGGGGGATGAAAGCTTTGGCTCCAGTGGCTCAGAAAGGAACCGTATCCTGGGCTGTGTCCAAAGGACCATCAGGGAAAGAGGGGATTCTGCCCCTCTGCTCCACTCTGGTGAGACCCCACCTGGAGCCCTGTGTGCAGTTCTGGAGTCCTCAGCACAGGAAGGACATGGAGCTGTTGGAGCGAGTCCAGAGGAGGACACGCAGATGATCTGAGGGCTGGAGAACCTCCTGTATGAGGACAGGCTGAGAGAGTTGGGGTTGTTCATCCTGGAGAAGAGAAGGCTGTGGGGAGACCTTAGAGCAGCTTCTGGTCTGGAAAGGGGCTCCAGGAAAGCTGGGGAGGGGCTCTGGATCAGGGAGGGCACAGATAAGATGTGAAGGAAGGGTTTTGAGCTGCAATTGAGAGGAGATCTTAGGAAGAAATGTTCTCCTGTGAGGATGGGGAGGTCCTGGCCCAGGTTGCCCAGAGCAGTGGTGACTGCCCCATCCCTGGAGGGGTTCAAGGCCAGGTTGGATGGGCCTTGGAGCCCCTGATCCAGTGGGAGGTGTCCCTGCCCATGGCAGAGGGTGGAACTGGATGGGCTTTGAGGTCCCTTCCAGCCCAACCCATCCCAGGCTTCTATGACCCCCACTCAGATGCAGCACAGCTGGTGTGGCTGTTGGTGCCAGGGGAGGGTGGCAGTGAAGGTCTGTCCCAGCTGACTGAGGTGTCCTTGCCTCCTCTCCCTTAGGCCAGTCCTATGAAATCCGGATGCTGGACAACAGGAAGATCGGGGAGTTGCCGGAGATCAATGGGAAGCTGGTAAAGGTAAGCGGAGAGCAGGGGTAGCGTGTGGGGTTGGGGCCGTGCTCTGCTTGGGGAGCAGCAAGCGATGTCTCATCCTGCATCCGTGTGCCGTCTCTGCGATGTAGCATCTCCTTGAGGGCCCGCAGGGAATGGCTCTGGCTTGGCTGGAGGGTGTTTTCCCTTTTCCCTTCTCCCACCGCATTGAGACCAGCGTAGCACATGGCATCCAACCCATCCTGATGGCTTCGTGCTCGGGAAGGATGAGCGGCATCCCCCGTGTTTCTTTCCCAAGGGTCCATCTGGGGTTGCTTTGGCTCTTGGCGGAGCCGGCACGTTCCTCTGCTCCCCATCCCAGCCCCTCTCCTTGCACCGGGAAATGCCTCACGGCGTGAAGATTTCCTGCGGCAGCTCCCTGTGCTGATTGTTTCTCCCCGTTAGAGCATATTCCGGGTGGTGTTCCATGACCGGCGGCTGCAGTACACGGAGCATCAGCAGCTGGAGGGCTGGCGGTGGAACCGGCCTGGAGACAGGATTCTGGACATAGGTGAGTCCATGTGCTAAAGCCCATGGAGGACCGGGAGGTGATTAACGGCAGCCAGCGCGGCTTCACCAGCGGCAAATCCTGTCTGACCAACTCAGTGGCTTTCTCGGATGGGGTAACCACAGCAGTGGACACCGGGAAAGCGACGGATGGGATCTGTCTGGACTTCTGTAAAGCCTTTGACACGGTCCCCCATGACATCCTTCTCTCTCAGTTGGAGAGATGTGGATTTGATGGGTGGACGGTACTGTGGATAAGAAACTGATTGGATGGTTGGATTCAAAGAGTAGTGGTCAAGGGCTCAAAGTCCAGATGGAGATCCGTGACGAGTGGTGTCCCTCAGGGGTCCGTACTGGGACCGGTGCTGTTCAATATCTTTATCAATGATATGGACAGCGAGGTTGAGGGCATCCTCAGCAAGTTTGCAGATGACACCAAGATGAGTGGTGCAGTTGCCACACCAGAAGGACGGGATGTCATCCAGAGGGAGCTGGACAGGCTGGAGAAGTGGGGCTGGGAGAACCTCATGGGGTTCAACAAGGCCAAGGGCAATGTCCTACAGCTGGGTCGGGGCAATCCGCCTTTTCAGTACTCAATGGGAGATGATGTGATTGAGAGCAGCCCTGCAGAGAAGAACTTGGGGTGCTGGTTGATGAGAAGCTCAACGTGAGCCAACAGTGTGTGCTCACAGCCCAGAAGGCCAACCATATCCTGGGCTGCATCCAAAGAAACATGGCCAGTAGGTCGAGGGAGGGGATTCTGTCCCTCTATTCCTGTCTTGTGAGACCTCATCTGGAGTGTTGTGTCCAGTTCTGGAATCCTCAACGTAAGAAGGATCTGGAGCTGTTGGAGTGGGTCCAGAGGAGGGCTACAGAGATGATCCAGGGCTGGAGCACCCTCCATATGAGGACAGGCTGAGAGAGTTGTTCAGCCTGGAGAAGAGAAGGCTCTGAGGAGACCTTCTAGCAACCTTCTAGCGACCTGAAGGGGCTCCAAGAAAGCTGGAGAGGGGCTGTTCGCAAAGGCTGGTGGGGATAGGATGAGGGGGAACGGGGATGAACTGGAGAGGGGCAGATTTAGACTGGATTTAGGAGGAATTTCTTCACAATGAGAGTGGTGAGATACTGGAACAGGTTTCCTGGAGAAGTGGTGGCTGCTCCATCCCTGGAGGTGTTCAAGGCCAGGTTGGATGGGCCTTGGGCAGCCTGATGCAGTGGGATGTCCCTGCCCATGGCAGGGAGTTGGAACTGGATGATCTTTAAGGTCCCTTTCAACCCGAACTATTCTATGATTGTATGAGTCCCCACGGCAGCACCTTTCCGCCTGCAGTGCCTCCAAACGGCTCCCAGTCCCAGGACTTCACGGGACAAAGTGCTGTCATTCCATGGTTTTAGAGATGTGGTTGGTTCTTCCCTGTGTTCCCTGTGAATCTCTTCCTGCAAACCACAGCCCATTCTCCGTGCATCCCTCTACAGATATCCCGATGTCTGTGGGCATCATCGACCCGAGAGCAAACCCAACGCAGCTGAACACGGTGGAGTTCCTGTGGGATCCTTCAAAGAGAACGTCGGTGTTCATCCAGGTGAGAGAGGCCAAACGGAAAACCACTGGTGTGCGAGAGCCCAGGGGAAGAAAGAAAAGTTTTCCAAGGGAGAAAGAGATGCGAGTTTGTCTCAGAGCTCTGAAATAGCAGCCGGATGCTGTGCTGGTGGAAGGATGTTGGCTGGAGAACCTCCTGTATGAGGACAGGCTGAGAGGGTTGGCGTTGTTCATCCTGGAGAAGAGGATGAAAGGAAGCCCAGTCTGGAAGGGGCTCCAGGAAAGTTGGGGAGGGGTTCCTGATCAGGAAGGACGGGAAGAGGACAAGGAGGGAACGGCTTTGATCTGAAAGAGGGCAGATTGAGATGAGATCTTGGGAAGAAATGTTCTCCTGGGAGGGTGGGGAGGCCCTGGAACAGATTGCCCAGAGCAGTGGGGACTGCCCCATCCCTGGAGGGGTTCCAGGCCAGGTTGGATGGGGCTTGGAGCCCCTGATCCAGTGGGAGGTGTCCCTACCCATGGCAGGGGGGGAACTGAAGGGACTTTGAGGTCCCTTCCAACTTAAACCATTCCATGATTAAACCCCTCCACCCATGAAGCCAAATGACACCATGGCTCCGGTTCTGCTGAATCCCCATCCCTGGAGGGGTTCAAGGCCAGGTTGGATGGGGCTTGGAGCAACCGGATCCAGTGGGAGGTGTCCCTGCCCGTAGCAGGGGGTGGAACTGGAAGGTTTCCTTCCAACCTAAATTATTCCATGATTGCTGGTCGGGTCTTGCTCATAACATTAAGAGGTTGGAAAACGTGTTGGGAGAACATGGCTGTGGCGTTCCCTTAACTCCACAGCATTGGGGAACCCGGTGTGATCCTTCCCCAGCTGTGTGTTTTCGTCCTTCTCACCGGGCTGCCCTTCCATGGGCTCTGTCCTGGATCCCAGGAAGGGAGTGGGCAGCCTGCGGTCGGTCAAACCCATCCGAATTCCTAGCGACAGGATGCCTTCCTTGCCCAGGTTCACTGCATCAGCACGGAGTTCACCATGCGGAAGCACGGAGGAGAGAAGGGGGTGCCTTTCCGGGTCCAGATAGACACGTTCAAGGAGAACGAGAATGGAGAGTACACGGAGCACCTGCACTCCGCCAGCTGCCAGATCAAGGTCTTCAAGGTACCTTGGCCCACTGGTGGTCTTTTCCCACTTGGAAACACGCTGGGAGTCCATCCTGATCCACGCTGCAGCCCAGAGAACGTCCTGCGTGCGGGATGGTGCTGGGGTTGCCTTCCAAAGGGCTCTCGGTGGTTGTGTTGCTCCTCTCTCCCTGTTTTCTCTCTGTCGATCGAGTCTGGATGGCATTGAGGCTCCAAAACCCGTGAGCCAAGAACAAGAGAGAGAGCACAGGTTGGGTGGCCTCAAACCTCCCGCCTTTAGTCTTGAGTTTATGAACTTGGGAGATCCTTCAGGGAGCTCCAGTGTCCAACTGAACTCCTCACCTTATCAGTGCCTGCATCCGACGGTCCATGGGCATCCGATGGTCCATCTGCATCCGATGGTCTGTCTGCCAGAGGCTGGAACTCGGGTTGCTCAGAGAAATCATGGCTGTCCCATCTCTGGAGGGGTTCAAGGCCAGGTTGGATGGGGCTTGGAGCCCCTGATCCAATGGGAGGTGGGGATGGCGTTTGGCTCTGACCTTGAACCAAACAAACCCGAAGCAGCTGAAGGGCACAGTGGTCCCCAATGCTCTTGGGTTTCTCTCCTGCTCTGAGGCAGCTGCTCCCGTGGGCTCAGGGCCACTGCTTGGGCCAAAGACTCAACACCATGTGTGTGTTTCCCTGCGCGAGATCCGTTTGCCGCAGGGCATCTTTGCCGGGTTAATGCCATTTGGGCTTCCACCCTGCTCTTCCCTTTCTGCCCCTCAAAGCTGGGAACGTGAAGACCTCGTACCCAGAGCACAGATCCTTCCTCCCTGCCAGGCGCGGTAGCATCAACCGTGGAAAGATAAGAGCAGTGCATAGATGGCAGAAACTGGGATCCATCGCTGGATCTCTGAGCCGAGGACGATGGGATGGCTTTGCACAAGGCCAATCCTGCGCTTGAGTCACGACAACCCCAGGCAACACTGCAGGCTTGGGGAAGAGCGGCTGGAAAACTGCTCAGCGGAAAAGGTCCTGGGGGTGGTGGTCAACAGCGGCTGAACATGAGCCAGGAGTGGCCCAGGTGGCCAAGAAGGCCACCAACACCCTGGCTTGGATCAGCCATGGGGTGGCCAACGGAGCAGGGAAGGGATCGTCCCCTGCACTCGGCGCTGGTGAGGCCACACCTCGAATCCTGGGGTCAGTTCTGGGTTCCTCACTCCAAGAAAGACCTGGAGGGCGTTTGGAGAAGGGAACGGAGCTGGGGAAGGGGCTGGAGAACAGGAGCGCCAGGGGAGCAGCTGAGGGACCTGAGGGGGTTTTGGTCTGGAGAAGAGGAGGCTGAGCGGAGACCTCATCGCCCTCTGCAGCTCCTGGAAAGGAGGTTGTGGTGAGGTGGGTGGTGGGCTCTTCTCCCAAGGACCAAGCGACAGGACGAAAGGAGATGGCCTCAAGTTTCACCTGGGGAGAGTTAGGTTGGATATTGGGAAAAATTCCTTCATGGAAAGTGTTATTGGGCCCTGGCAGAGGCTGCCCAGGGCAGTGGTGGAGTCCTCATCCCTGGAGAGGTTCAGAAGACGCGTGGCTGTGGCCCTTGAGAACAGGGCTCAGCGGTCACAGTGCGTTTGTGCGGACAGTTGGACTGGATGTGCTTAGAAGGCTTTTCCAACCTTAATGATTCCATGATCCCGTGACTCTTCCCGGCTCCATTTACAGTCCCAAAGCTTCCCCGGCGGTGCCGTTGATGCGCTCATCCGCTCTGGTGGCATCTGCCTGCTGACATGCAACTGGGTTGGTCCAACAAGGCCAAATCCCTTCCGCGTGCAAATGTGGACACCATCCAGAGCCAAATTCTAAGGGAATTTCTCTTGGGCTCTGCCAAGAGGAGCACCAGGAGAGCTTTGGGAGTGGTCCCGGCACGCGGCGTTGCAAGGTGGTGGCAAAGGCAGGGCCATAACTGAGCGCACTCGTGTTTGGTGCAGTTTGTGCCGTGGAAATGCCACCTCTCCCGGCGGCTGGAGAAGGGGTGGAAGGCACAGCGTGGATGTGCGACATCGGGAGCTGGCGCTGTCGGGAGATTTCTGCTGGAAAATGTTTTGGCTCTTTGTTGCGATGTCCTGAGCCTCACGTTAGGGTAGATCAGGGGTTGTTACCGAAGGGACGCTGTTGCCATCCTTGTGCACATTCTCACCGCTTTTCCCTCGGTAAAGCCCTTGGGGGATGAGCGGAAGGATCAGTCCCTTCCTCTGGTTCTTGCTTCTCTGTCCCACGTGCCCTTCCACGCTGTTGTCCTAACAGAAATGTCTTCCTTTTCAGCCCAAAGGAGCTGATCGGAAGCAGAAGACGGACAGGGAGAAGATGGAGAAGCGAACACCTCACGAGAAAGAGAAATACCAGCCGTCCTACGAGACGACGATCCTGACCGAGGTGAGGGGTGAGGTCTGTTGGTTTAACAAAGCCCGGTTTGCCCGCTTGGCGGCTGGCGAGGAACCGGTTGCTCCTGAACGTGACGGAGCATGGGAACAGAGAAGGTGGAGAGTCTCCTCCAGGATATCCAAACCCTCCTGGACGCCCTCCTGCTGGAGCTGGAAAGGGCTCTGGTGCCTGGAAACGTGATGGGGTTTTCCCCAGTGATGAGAGCATCTGATAAAAGATATTTAGCTTTGCCTGCAAGCCCCGTTTCGCCTCGCTGGCCCCAAGGCTGGCAGAAAACGCTGCTCTTTCCTGGTGGGAATTGGGAGTCCATCATTAAAATGCCATCACCTGAGGGGTTGGTGCTGAGCAGCCCCAAGAGGAGCCCTCATCCTGCCCTGGGGGAGCTTGGGGGTGCCCAGCAGCATCTGGTGAGGCTTGATCCGCTGCACGGAGGTGCCGAGGCCGGCAGGCACCGTGTGTTCCAGCGATGGGTTAGATCCCAGATCTTACAGAAGCATCATAGAATCCCAGAACAGGTTGGGTTGGAAGGGAACTCAAAGCCCATCCAGTCCCACCCTCTGCCATGGGCAGGGACACCTCCCACTGGGACACCACAAGGCGCCGAGGCAGCAGCGTTGGGTGTCAGAGGGAGGACAGGGCCATAAATCCCTGCTATGCTCAGCTCTGGCTGCTGCAGAGCTGCTGGTGGGGACAACCCATCCTGGTGAGGGGCTTTCACAGGATGGAGATCCTGGTCCTCACCTGCATCTTCATAGAATCCTGGAATGGGTTGGGTTGGAAGGGACCTCAAAGCCCATCCAGTTCCACCTCTGCCACGGGCAGGGACACCTCCCACAGGATCAGGGGCTCCAAAGCCCCATCCAACCTGGCCGTGAACCTCTCCAGGGATGGGGATTCAGCAGAACCGCAGCCATGGTGTCATTTGGCTTCATGGGTGGAGGGGTTTAATCATGGAATGGTTTAAGTTGGAAGGGACCTCAAAGTCCCTCCAGTTCCACCCCTGCCATGGGCAGGGACACCTCCCACAGGATCAGGGGCTCCAAAGCCCCATCCAACCTGGCCTGGAACCCCTCCAGAGATGGGATTCAGCAGAACCGCAGCCATGGTGTCATTTGGCTTCATGGGTGGAGGGGTTTAATCATGGAATGGTTTAAGTTGGAAGGGACCTCAAAGTCCCTCCAGTTCCCCCCTGCCATGGGCAGGGACACCTCCCACTGGATCAGGGGCTCCAAAGCCCCATCCAACCTGGCCTTGAAGACCTCCAGGGATGGAGCAGCCACCGCTGCTCTGAGCAACCCGAGTTCCAGGGCCTCCCCACCCTCCCAGCAGAACATTTCTGCCTAAGATCTCATCTCAATCGCCCCTCATTCAGCTGAAAACTTGTTTGCACTTTATGACTTTTGGCTTTTTGAGATGAAGACTCCCTAAATTCAAGCTCGGTGCCCCCCCTGCAGCCCCTGGCGCGGCTCCCGCCCTCCAACCTCCGGCTTTACTCTTTAATTTGGAGTCATGGTTGACTGTCGGTCAGCAAACCGTTCGCTCTGGAGCATCCGTGCACTTGTTCAGAGCAATCCTGTGACTCCTCTGGTTTTTCCTTTCCAGTGTTCGCCTTGGCCGGAGATAACATACGTCAACAACGCCCCATCCCCTGGCTTTAATAGTTCCCACAGCAGTTTTTCCATTGGCGAAGGGTGAGTCCGGACAAGAAGCTGCCTGGCTAGAGCTTTCCACCTTGCCCGAGAGGTGATGGGTCATCATAGAATCCTGGAATGGTTTGGTTTGGAAGGGACCTCAAAGCCCAGGCAGTTCCAACCTCCTGCCATGGGCAGGAACGCTGCTCTGGGCAACCTGGGCCAGGGCCTCCCCACCCTCACAGCAAAAACATTTCTCCTAAGGTCTCACTCAATCTCCCCTCCTTCAACTCAAAACCGTTCCCCTTGTCCTCTCCCCACCTTTCCTGGAGCCCCTTTCTGGACTGGAAGCTGCTCTGAGGTCTCCCCACAGCCTTCTCCTCTCCAGGTTGAACAACCCCAACTGTCCCAGCCTGGCCTTGTACGGGAGGTTCTCCAGCCCTCAGATCATCTCCATAGTCTCCTCTGGACTCGCTCCAACAGATCTATGTCCTCCCCTTGCTGAGGACTCCAGAACTGAATGCAGGGCTCCAGGCATCATGGGAAGTTTGATGCCACCATCCCTTGAGTGATCTTTGGAATGGAGAATCATAGAATAAAAAAAGCATAAAATGGTTTACGGTAGAAGGGACCTCAAAACCCATCCAACTCCACCCCCCTGCCATGGGCAGGGACACCTCCCGCTGGATCAGGAGCTCCAAGTCCCATCCAACCTGGCCTGGAACCCCTCCAGGGATGGGGCAACCACCACTGCTCTGGGCAACCTGGGCCACTGCCTCCCCACCTTCACAGGAAAACCTTTCTTCCTAAGATCTCATCTCTCCTTTTTCACCTGAAAACAGTTCCCCCTCATCCTCTCCCTGATCAAGAGCCCTTCCCCAGCTTTCCTGGAGCCTCTTTCCATACCAAAAAGTCAAACTGAAGCTCTTGGAGCTGAGCGGTGTTGCTGTCCCCGTATGGTGGTGATCTTCGTTCTGGCTCTGGGATGGTGGAGGCTCCTGCCTGCCGGCGTCCTGCGCCGGGAGGGCGAAGCGGCGCTAAGTTTGTGTTCTGCCCTTTTTCCCACCCAGGAATGGCTCTCCAAACCACCAGCCCGAGCCACCCGCTCCGATCGCAGATGTAAGTCACACCCCAGAGCTTGTGCTTGTGGTAAGGACGGCGCACGGACCAGCAAACGGGATGGGGAGGAAGCGGGGAGGGCTGGGGCGGGGCTGGGGTTTACTGGGGAATAGACCACTCCAGTTCAGCATCTTTGGGGAGTTCTGACTTCTTTTTGACTCCTATTTAGTTAAAAAAGTGGTGGCAGGGTGAAAAATGCCCAATACAACGCAGTGGAGCTGTGTTTTTTAGCTTGCTGTGACCTTTACTTATTGCCTTGATTTCAGCTGTGCTTTCCCTTCGCTTCCGACCTCTTTCTTGCCTTCCAAACCTTTTAAATCAAGCGTGTCCAGGCCGTGTGCTGCGAGCCCGGCTCACCAGAGTCTCGCTTTAAGACTGTGATTATCGACAGTGACGGAGGTGACCTGGGATGGCTCACAGGGCACCGCTGAGGCTTGGGACCCTTCTCCTCCTGTCTTGCAGAACCTCCTGCCCACCAGCACGCCCCAGGAGGCTCAGCAGTGGCTGCACCGGAACCGTTTCTCCACCTTTTCTCGGCTATTCAGAAACTTCTCAGGTGGGTTCCAAGAATCCTTCTGGCTCTGCCGCGCTCTGTGCCGAGCACTCAGCCTCCTTTTGCTCCCGATGCTGTCATCCCTGTGTTGAAAAACCCCATCTTTTCTCTTAACACCATCAAACGTGGCTTCTCTGAACGCTGCGGTCGTTCTTTCTCAACTGGCAAAAAAGAAAGGACTGTGGTGCTTTCTCGCAGCGCCCTCCGACCTTAAAACGAGCTGAGGAATGCTGATCCAAGGAAAACGCTGCGTGCGAAGCAACGTTGGGTGTTTATCATCCTCTCCTCTCCTGGCGATATGGCTTCTCTTATCCAGGGTCACCGAGGCGCCGGATCGCCGGCTGTCGAGGATGAAATGGGGCACAGGGTTGTACTGAAACGTTTGCAAAACCAGTCTGGAAAAGAACTTCCAGGGATTCCTCCCGCAGGGAGCAGGGGAAGGTGGTTCGCAGGAGCAGTTTGGGAATGGGATGAGAGAAGGGGGAGCTGCACGGCTGTGCTCTTCGAGCTGGATCGTGTGACTTCTTCTCCTTTGGATTGTTCAACCTGTAGGTGCGGACCTGCTGAAGCTGACCAGGGAAGACGTGATCCAGATCTGCGGCCCTGCGGATGGCATCCGGCTCTTCAACGCCCTGAAAGGCCGGTACGTTGTTTACTCCAAAGCCAGTCCTGAGTGGTGGGTAAATTACCTTCAGTTCAGCCTGTTTGGCTCTCGCCATCAAGAGAACAGAGTTTGCTTCGCCTTCCTGAACCTCTTCCAATCAAATCTGATAACGTAGGCAGCAAAGCAGCTGCTCCAGAGATAATTTGGGGAACAAAATCCATGCAGGAGTGAAGCATTAGGAATGATCTCACTCTTTGAGCGTCGGAGAACCAAGCCACAATCAACCAGCGCCACCCAGAGTACTCTAAACTGCTCCTTGGTGGAAGTCTCTTCTGGAAAGGGAATATTCCTTTCGCTGTGGAAGCTGGAACTGGGGTTTCACTGCTCTCCTGGCTGAGCTGGAGTGTTCCGGAAGGCGCCACTGCAGTTGGGCAGGGTGGCACGGGCTGGGCTGTGTCCCAGAGGGAAGGTCTGGGGAGGCATCGGCACGGGGGTCTGGTTCAGGGCAGCACGAGCTGCGCCAGTGGGAAGCATTCCAGAGGGTTAACGGAGTGTCTCGATGGCTTAGGAGATAGCGGGGGAACGTGGGTGTGCTGGGAGAAGGGCACAAAGGACGGGAGGCGCTGCCAGCGTTCGCACGGCAAAATGAGACCGAACGAGAAGCGTTACCAGCAGAGCCCGGCCTGAGCCGCGGCGCCTCGGTCCTTGGGAGCCAGCCGGCCGCTCGGAGCCAGCGGACACCCTGTCCTCATGCCAACTTCATCCCTTCCTTGCAAAACCCTTTGCTGCCTCAGCAAGGTGGGGACGACCACAGTGGTTTTGCTTCCAAGATGAGGTCGTTGATCTCCTCTTCTCCTGAGGATTCTGGGGAGGGAAAAGTGATGGCAAAGTGTTGGCAGCTCAAGGTGTCCTTGAGCGAATCCGATGGTGTTCACCTGTAGACAATTGCTGGCCCGGTCTCCATTTGGGTGCTCTAACGACCTCCTTCTATGTCCAAGCGAGGCTTTATATACCCTTATCTCCTCGTTAGCAGCTACCCCAGCGATTTGCCACCTCTGCAGCAATTTGGCCACAAATTCTCTCTTATGTAGCAACCGTCATTTAGCCCCTGCTCTGCCCACAGGATGGTGAGGCCCAGGTTGACCATCTACGTCTGCCAGGAGTCCCAGCAGCTGCGAGACCTCCAGCAGAAACACGAGGACGGGGACACGGGAACCAGCACGTTTTTTGGTAAGGGTTCTATCACCTTCCTGGGCGGTTCGGGCTGTGGCCAACGGGGCTGCGGGAATCGTGGAATCAGGGAATCATTAAGGTTGGAAAAGCCCTCCAAGCTCATCCAGTCCAACTGTCAGCCCAACCCCAATCGTGACCACCGAACCACATCCCCAAGTGCCACGACCACATGGTTTTTTGACTCCTTCAAGGATGGAGATTCCACCACCGCCGTGGGCAGCTTCTGCCGGGGCTTCACCGCTCTGTCAGTGAAGGATTTGTTCTCACTATCCAATCTAACCCTCCCTTGGCACAACTTGAGGCCGTTTCCTCTCATCCCATCCCTTGTTCCTTGGGAGAAGAGCCCAGCACCCCCTTTCCAGGAGCCACAGAGAGCGATGAGGTTTCCTCTCAGCCTCCTCCAGACCAAAACCCGCCACGTCCCTCAGCCGCTCGCAGAACCCCTGTTCTCCAGCCCCTTCTCCAGCTCCATTCCCTTCTCCAGACGTCCTCCAGCCCCTCAAGGTCTTTCTTGGAGCGAGGGGTCCAGACCTGACCCCAGGATTCGAGGTGTGGCCTCACCAGCGCCGAGTGCAGGGGGACAAGGTCACAGCTGGGGGGGGTTCAGCGAACAGGAGTGTGGTGGGGGCTCTTCCCGGCGCTGCTGCTGCTCCCCGTGGGAGCTCAGCACCTCTCGCCTCCCCACCCTCATCCCATCCCCGCGGAGCTGAAGCTCCTGGCAAGCATCGCCCGGTGAAAAACCCCTGTGGTAACCAGGGCTGTGAGTGACGCCGGCGTCTGCCGGGTCCACACAGCAGCTTGCAGAGGTCGATGGGTTTGGCTTTTGGCTCCTGTGCCGTGTTGGTTTTTGTCATCTCCTCGCTTCAAGCAGGCAGTGAGCTCCCGCCTGAGTTCACTCACGCCCTAACGCAGGCTCTACGCCAACCACAGAGCCGCGCAGGCTCTCCTGCCGTAAGGGTGCGGGAAAAACTCGCCGAACCCTTTCGATTTGCCCAGCGGATTTTCCTCCTTGCTCACCCGACGGTGGCTGCGGGCTCTGACTGTCGGTGTGTTGCCTGCTCGGAGCCGACAAACGATCGCTGCTGTGAGAATCCAGCATTGCTCAGACAACAATGAGTGACCTACATTTGTGGAGCAGCCGGGCGCCGGCTTATCCGTCTCTGTGACTGGAGCGGCAAGTGCAGAAGCAACCGGCTCGTCCTTTCCTTTCCTTGATCCAATTCAGATCCTCTCGCTTCCCCCCAGGATCTGCTTCTGGGAGTGGGAGCTCTGGGGAAATGCCAAGGTGGTGTTTCCATCCTGCTGGGGTTGAAAACCGCCAGTAATGATACAAAGCGCTGCTCGGCTGCTGCCGGCAGAAAAAGAAGCTTTTAGGAGCGCAGTGCTGCGTAAATTCAGAGCGAGCGTTGCAGGGCATTGATGGTGGCCAAGTCACGGCAGCGCTGACGCTGGTGGAGCTTAGGGCCCACTCAGTTGTGTGAGGAGTTAGAATCGTGGGATCATTAAGGTTGGAAAAGCCCTCTAAGCTCATCCAGTTCAACCATCGAGCCAACCCCGCCATGCCTACTAAACGGTGTCCCCAAGTGCCACAGCCACGTGGCTTTTGAACCCCTCCAGGGATGGGGACTCCACCACCGCCCTGGGCAGCCTCTTCTGGGGAGGAATATTTCCCAATATCCAATCTAACCTCCCCTGGTGCAGCTTGAGGCCATTTCCTCTTGGTCTATCACATTTTACTTGCAAGAAGATGTAGCAGCTTGGGAAGGGAGGAGCCGGGCAGTTCGGCTCCTCTTGGCATCCGTGCTCTGGGTGTGTGCGTGGCACCGGCTGAGCCGTCTCTGCTTTTCCCAGATGCTGCGCTTGGCATCGGGCTGTGATCTCTCTCTCCTCGCAGTGTACCACGCGATCTACCTGGAGGAGCTGACGGCGTTGGAGCTGACGGAGAAGCTGGCCCAGCTCTTCAGCATCTCTTCCCAACAAATCAGCCAGATTTACAAGCAGGGGCCGACGGGGATACACGTGCTCATCAGTGACGAGGTAACAACCACGATATCAGCCTCTCGCGCTGGATTGCTTCCCTTGGTTCATGGCTGGTCGGGCTCCGAGCTCTTTGGAGGTTGTGGGAACGGCTCCTCTGCTCTGTCGCCTCCGGTTTCTGACGGGTTGGGAGTTAATCATTAATGTCTAGGGATGCTGCTTTGCTGCCGGGGGCACCTCCCTTAAATCTGTGAGGTTTCTTGGGCATGAACAGCTCTCCCGGAGCCGGTCCAGGCTGCCTGCACGCCCTCCGTCACGCTTAGATTCCTTCCAGCTCTGCTGTGTAAACGGGATGGGGAATTGCTGTGAGAGGACTCTGCTTACAGACCCACATCCCAGAATCCGGCGGTTTCTCTCTTGGTTTGCTGGTTCAGACCTGCAGAGCTGCAGGAGGGAATCAATATTTCTGGCTTAGTGCCTTTCCTGCCTCCCTGAGCAGCTTCCAGCCCTTTCCGCACTCGCGGTCCGTGCCCGTGGCTGGATGGCAGCGCACAAAGCCCTCACTCGGAGCTTCGAAGCCTCCGCTGCCTTTGGGTTCGGCCTCGGGCTGAGCCAGCTTTCCTGGCTTCTTTCAGATGATACAGAACTTCCAAGATGAATCCTGTTTCGTTCTGGACACCATGAAAGGTGCGTAAATGTCTGGGCTGTTTTGTATTTCCCCTTCCGTGCTTCTCTTTTGTCCGATCCGCTCATCTCAGTGGATTTGTTTGCTGTTACGAGTGCCTCACGAGCTTTTGCTTTGCAGCCGAAACCAATGACGGTTACCACATCATCCTAAAATAGGAGGGGAGGCAGAGGAGCGCCCGCGAGCCTCTCGGTGCCCACGCAGACCCCTCGCTTCCAGCGCAAGGACAGGAGCAGAGATCTGGAAGCACCTGGACACCCTCTGGAAAGACTCCGAGCTGCTGGTTGCTCGGTTGTCTCTCTTGTAGGGATCTTCCTTGCTCTGATGGTGTTTGGTCGCCATCGATGGTGATGTGTTGATGAACTTCTGGAGCTCTGAGGCTTGGAGTGACCAGGTCACGCTCTCATGCAGGAGAAATTTGCTTTTGGGACCTACCACCTGCATGAGGGCTTTCTCCAGGCCGGCGTGCTCTGCTTCTCTGAGAGGCATCGGCTCCCGTGGCGCTCAAAGACTGGCAAGCAAACATGAATTCCAGTGGCCCAGCGAGGCCAGTTGGGCTTTGGGCAGATATTGAGCTTGAGCGGAGCTCAACCAAGCGCTGTGCTGAGCTGGGGGAGCGGCAGCTGGGGGCACGAGGGCTTTCCTAAAAGATTTTGTGAAGCTTTCATTTTACTATTACAACGCGTCTCTTAGAAAAAAGGTGGTGACTTCATTTTTCTCCTCTCCACCCACCGGAAAATGATGTCAGATGTGGCGCCGTCCTTTGGCGTAAGGTCGCCGGGAGCTTTATATGCAGATTTGGGTGTGTAAAGCTGGAGCAAAACATGGAGTGAAGCGGAGCTGGATAAAGAAATAGCTGACTGGCCTGGTCTGTGGGATTCTTTTCTGGGTGTTTTGGGGAGGAAAAAAGCCTTGGTGATCTCTACTGAAAGGTGGGAGGGAGGGCTGCTGGCTGCCTCGACTTCTGCCCGGCCTCCAGAGCCGCCCTGGTGTTGGCACAGCCCTGCCTGCGCCAAGGGGGAGCGGATGGGCTGAGGGAAAGCAGTTGAATTTGGAATCATAAACTCATGGAATGGTTTGGGTGGGAAAGGACCTCAAAATCCATTCGGTTCCACCCCTGTGCCGTGGGCAGGGACACCTCCCGCTGGATCAAGGGGTTCGAAGCCCCATCCAACCTGGCCTTGAAGTGGATTTTAATCCAATAGAGGAGGAAAACGCCTGCAGAGTGAGTTGAGAGCAAAGCCCCGAGCTGGAGCGGGTCGCAAGGCACCAGCCCTTCCTGCAGCCCTGGCTGGAAACAAGGGGGGAGGCGAAGGGGTTGGAGGAATGGAGAGGGGTTTGTAATCCTATAACCAGACCTGCTCGTTAGTTAATAATGCAGCTAATCCGTAATCCAAAGGGAAAAGCACCACGGCTGAGCTGCTGAGCAGGAGGAGCGGCTCAAGGAGCTGCTGAGGTGAGCGTGGGGTGGAGAGGA
The DNA here is from genome assembly GCF_017976375.1 of Cuculus canorus. Taxonomy (NCBI): domain Eukaryota; kingdom Metazoa; phylum Chordata; class Aves; order Cuculiformes; family Cuculidae; genus Cuculus; species Cuculus canorus. The sequence goes on from NC_071429.1 coordinate 389,504, forward strand.
AGGGGACAGGGACCCCGTGGGGCTGCGCCTCGGTCACAGTGGGGTCACTGGGACCCGAATCTGGTGCAGAGCTGGTTTTGGGGTGGTCACAGCCCCGGGGCTGAGGTCAGGATGCTCTGCCAACCCCTTCGGCCCCTCCTGCTGCTGCTCCAGTGGTGGGACTGAGGGCACCAAACCTGGCATTGCCCTCCCAGTTCTACACCGCGGTACCCAGCTTGAGAAACTGGCTACCACTGGTCTGGACAGGCACCCTCTGTTGGGTTAAAAAGTGTCCCAAAGAGATGGTGAATGGAGTTCAACCAGCTGGAGATGGGTCACAAGTGGTGTCCCCACGGCTTGGCGCTGGGTCCAGTCCTGTTCGATATCGACGACCTGGATGCAGGGATTGAATGGACCTTTAGCAAGTTCATGGGTGACACTAAACTGGGAGGAAGTGTTGGTCTGCTGAAGGGCAGGGAGGCTCTGCAGGGGGATCTGGACAGGCTGGATCCATGGGATGGCACCAATGGGATGAAGGTTCAACAAGGCATTAGGAGCGAGGTTTCCTCTTGCTCAGCTCTTCAAGATAATGAAGACATATGAAATATTCCATGAGTTTTGGGCAGAGGGTTGAAAGGCACCGAACAAGTTCAGCCCACGGGGAAGCCTCTCCGCCAGGCGAGCTGCGTCCCTTCCCTTTCCAGCTCCCCATTCCTTGGAGAGCAGCTCGGGGGTTGACGTTGCTTTAATTGCTGCTTAGTTTGGAGGGATGATGTATCTCCTGGTGGATCCACAGCCCGAGAGCGGCTCGCACAGCCCAGCAAAACACTCTACACACAACCACTTCTCTTTAATCAACGTGTGTCAAGGAGGGGTTGGCTGGGGAGCTTGGTGTTCCTCAGGCCATGTAGAGCAGGAGCTTGGATTTCCTCTCCCCTGGACGGGCTGGATCCATGGATGAGGTTCAACACAGCCGAGTGCCGAGTCCTGCTCTTGGGACACAACCACCCCATCCAGCTTCAGGCTTGGGGAAGAGTGGCTGGAAAGCTGCCTGGGAGAGAAGGACCCGGGGCGGGTGGTTGACAGGAGCTGAGTGTGAGCCAGCAGTGGCCCAGGTGGCCAAAAAGGCCGATGGCATCTTGGCTTGGATCAGAAACAGCGTGGCCAGCAGGAGCAGGGAACCGATTCTGCTCCTGTACCGGCACTGGTGAGGCTGCACCTCGAATCCTGGGTTCAGTTCTGGGCCCTCACTACAAGAAAGACATTGAGGTCCTGGAACGTGTCCAGAGAAGCCGAATGGAACTGGTGAAGGGTCTGGAGAACAAGTCTTAGGAGAAGCAGCTGAGGGAACTCGAGTTGTTGAGCCTGGAGAAAAGGAAGCTGAGGGGAGACCTTATTGTTCTCTACAACTGTCTGAAAGGAGGTTGTAGAGAGGAGGGTGTTGGTCTCTTCTCCCAAGCGGGAGGTGATAGGACCAGAGGGAACAGCCTCAAGCTGCACGAGGGGAAGTTTAGATTGGACAGCAGGAAAAATTCCATCACAGAAAGGGTTATTGGGCAAAGTCAGGGGCTGCCCAGGGGGGTGGTCGAGTCCCCATCCCTGGAGGTGTTTTGAAGGCAGGTAGATGAGGTGCTTGGGGGCGTCATTTAGGAGTGGACAGCCACAGTTGGAGTTGATCATCATAGAATCACCGAATAGTTTGGGTTGGAAGGGACCTTAAAGACCATCTAATTCCAAACCCCGCTGTGATGGGCAGGGACACTGGCTCAACCCAAGGCCCATCCAACCTGGCCTTGAACCCCTCCAAGGATGGGACAGCCACAACCTCCCTGGGCAACCTGTGCCAGTGCCTCACCACCCTCACGGTGAAGATATTCCTCCTAATGTCCAGTCTAAATCTGCCCCTTTCCAGTTTAAAGCCATTCCCCCTCATCCTATCGCTCTGTGCCTTTGTAAAAAGCCCCTCTCCAGCTTTCTTGGAACCCCTTTCCATACTGGAAGCGGCTCTAAGGCCTCCATGGAGCCTTCTCCAGGCTGAACATCCTCAAACTCTCTCAGCGTGTCCTTGGACAGGAGGTTCTCCAGCCCTCAGATCATCTCTGTGTCCTCCTCTGGAGGAGTTCATCCCCATTCCCCCTCATCCTATCACCACAGCCTTTGTGAACAGCCCCTCTCCAGCTTTCTTGGAGCCCCTTCAGGTCGCTAGAAGGTCGCTAGAAGGTCTCCTCAGGGCCTTCTCCTCTCCAGGCTGAACAACCCTCTCAGCCTGTCCTCGTACGGGAGGTTCTCCAACCCTCTCCTCATCTTTGTAGCCTCCTCCGAACCCGTTCCAACAGCTCCATCTCCTTCTTACGTTGAGGATTCCAGAACTGGACACAACCCTCCAGATGAGGTCTCACAGAGAGGAGCAGAGGGGCAGAATCCCCTCTCTCTCTCTCTGCTATTCAGGTTTCTTTGGATGCAGCCCGGGACACGGTTGGTTTCTGGGCCTGGAGCGCATGTTGGTGGCTCCTGTTGAGCTTCTCCACCCGCAGCCCTTCTCCTCAAGGCCGTTCCCCATCACCCCCAGCCTGGATCGAAGCCCTTTTCCCACCCAGAGCTCCTCAGTCACTGGTTTCCCGCCCTGCCCCCCCCACCCCCGGGCGGACTCGCTTTCCCAGCATGCCTCGCGGGCTGCGGCGTCGCGCGGGGAGGAAGGAGGGGGGGCAGACAGAGCGTGCTGGTCACGTGACGCCCGGTATATAAAGGGCGGCGCAGCGGCCGCGGCCCCATTGTTGTCGGGGAGCGGCGGCGGGGCGGGTCCGCGCGGAGCCCAGCGCCCAGCGCCCCCGGAGCCGCCCCGCCCGCGGACACGGTGAGGGGAGGGGGGGGCTGCAGGGGTGGGGGGCAATGAGGGGCTGCAGGGACCTGTAGGGAATGGGGGGGGCTGCAGGGAGAAGGGGGGCAATGAAGGGGTGCAGGGGCCTATGAGGGGCTGCAGGGAGAAGGGGGGCAATGAGGGGGTTCAGGGGCCTATGGGGGGGCCTGTAAGGAATGGGAGACTGCAGGGGTGGGGGGCAATGAGGGGGTGCAGGGACCTGTAGGGAAGGGGGGGCTGCAGGGAGAAGGGGGGCAATGAGGGGGTTCAGGGGCCTATGGGGAGGCCTGTAGGGAATGGGGGGCTGCAGGGGATGGGGGGAGAGAAGGGGTGCAGGGGCCTCTTGGGGGGCTTATAAGAGGGAGGATGTAGGGGCCTATAGGGAATGGGGAGAGATAGGGGGTGCAGGGGCCTATGGGGGGGCTTGTAGGGCAGAGGGTGCAGGGAGGGAGGGGGAAATGAGGGGGTTCAGGGGCCTATGGGGGGGCCTGTAGGGGATGGAGGGAGAGAGGGGGTGCAGGGGCCTATAGGGAATGGTCTTATAGGAGGGAAGATGTAGGGGCCTATAGGGAATGGGGGGAAATGGGGGGTGCAGGGGCCTATGGGGGACTTATAGGGGAGAGGGTGCAGGGAGGGAGGGGGAAATGAGGGAGTTCAGGGACCTGAGGGAGTGGGGGGCTGCAGAGGTTGAGGGGAGAGAGGGGGTGCAGGAGCCTGTTGGGGGGCCTATAGGAGAGAGGATGTAGGGGCCTATAGGGAATGGGGGGAGATAGGGAGTGCAGGGGCCTATGGGGGGGCCTGTAGGGAATGGGGGACTGCAGGGGATGGGGGGAGAGAGGGGGTGCAGGGGCCTCTTGGGAGGCTTATAGGAGGGAAAATGTAGGGGCCTATAGGGAATGGGGGAAATAGGGGGTGCAGGGGCCTATGGGGGGTTTGTAGGAGAGAGGGTGTAGGGGCCTGTAGGGAATGGGGGGCTGCAGGGGATGGGGGGAGGGAGGGGGTGCAGGAGCCTGTTGGGGGGCTTATAGGAGAGAGGATGTAGGAGCCTATAGGGAATGGGGGGAGAGAGGGGGTGCAGGGGCCTATGGGGGGGCCTGCAGGAGATGGGGGGAGATGGGGGTGCAGGGGCCTATAGGGAGTGGGCTTATAGGAGGGAAGATGTAGGGGCCTATAGGGAATGGGGGGAAATAGGGGGTGTAGGGGCCTATGGGGGGACCTGTAGAGAATGGGGGGCTGCAGGGGAGGGGGGGGAGAGAGGGGGTGCAGGGGCCTCTTGGGGGGCTTATAGGAGGGAAGATGTAGGGGCCTATAGGGAATGGGGAGAGATAGGGGGTGCAGGGGCCTATGGGGAATGGGGGGCAATGAGGGGATGGGGTGGGTAAGGGGGTGCAAGGGCCTGTTGGGGGGCTTATAGAGGAGAGGATGTATGGGCCTGTAGGGTGTGGGGAGCTGTAGGGGCCTATAGGGAATGGGGGGCTGCAGAGGAGGGGGGCAGTGAGGGGGTGCAGGGGCCTATAGGGAATGGGGGGCTGCAGAGGAGGGGGGCAGTGAGGGGGTGTAGGGGCCTATAGGGAATGGGGGGCTGCAGAGGAGGGGGGCAGTGAGGGGGTGCAGGGGCCTATAGGGAATGGGGGGCAGTGAGGGGGTGCAGGGGCCTATAGGGAATGGGGGGCTGCAGAGGAGGGGGGCAATGAGAGGGTGCAGGGGCCTATAGGGAATGGGGGGCTGCAGAGGAGGGGGGGGCAATGAGGGGGTGCAGGGGCCTATAGGGAATGGGGGGCTGCAGAGGACGGGGAGCAATGAGGGGGTGCAGGGGCCTATAGGGGATGGGGGGCTGCAGAGGAGGGGGCGATGAGGGGGTGCAAGGGCCTATAGGGGTTGGGGGGCTGCAAAGGAGGGGGTCGATGAGGGGGTGCAGGGGATGGGGGTTGCAGGGGCCTATAGGGGAGGGGGATGCAATGAGGGGGTGCATGGGCCTATAAAGGAGGGGGGACTGCAGGGAATGGGGGGCAATGAGGGGGTGCAGGGGCCTATAGGAAATGGGGGGGCATCTTAGGATGCAGGGGATGCAGGGCCCTATAGGGGATGGGGGCATCTTCCAGCTTGGGATGGGGCTGTGGGGAATGCAGGGGTGCAGAGGCCTATAGGGAATGGGGGGGGCTATAGGAGGGGGAAGGACGCAAAGGCCTATGGGGGGGAGGACTTTATAGCTTAGGGAGTTGTAGGGCCTGGGGGACAATGCGGGGGTGCAGAGGCCTATAGAGAATGGGGGGCACAAGGGAGGAGAGAATGCAGGGGCCTATAGCGGAGGGGGAGCTATAGGGGATCGGGCAGTCTTAAAGGTTGGGGGGTGCAGGGACCTATAGGTGGGGGGTGGTGGGGCTAAGGGAGAAGAGGGTACAGGGGATGGGGGGGTCTTACAGGTTACGAGGATGGGGGTGCAGGGACCTATGGGGAATGGGAGAGGATAAAGGGCAAGGGGGTGTAGGGGCCTGTAGGGAATGGGGGCCTATAGAGGATGGGGGGACTTACAGCTGGGGGGGTTGTAGGGGCCTGTAAGAGGTCGGGGGTCTTCCAGTTGGGGTGCTATAGGGGATGGGGGACTTACAGCTGGCAGGACCCTGTAGAGGATGGGGGAGATGTGCAGCTGAGGGCCTACAGAGGACTGGAGGCTATAGGGGGTGAGAGGGCCTATAGTGGATGGGGGGGCATTACAGCTTGGGGGGGGCTATAGGGGATGCGGAGGCCTATAAAGGATGGAAGAGCCTTACAGCTGATGGGGGCTGTAGGGAGTGAGGGGCTTATAGGGGATGCAGCGGTCTGTACTGGGATGGGGAGGCTCTCAGCTGGGGGGGATGTAGGGGCCTATAGGGGCTAGGGGGCCATATAGGGGATGAGGAGGGCTATAGGGGGAGCCTTACAGCTGGGGGGGCTATAGAGGGTGGGGGGTGGCCTTAGAACTGGGGGCTTTATAGGGGATGCAAGGGTCTTGCACCTCAGGGTCTATAGGGGATGAGAGGGACACGTAGGGGATGTAAGGGCCTATAGGGGATAGCAAGGGCCTTACAGCTAGGGGAGCTGCAGGGGATCAGTGGGGCTATAGGGGAGCCCTTGCAGCTGCAGGGCCATAGGTAGATTGGGAGGGGTCTTGCAGCTGGCGGGGGCTTTAGGGGATGCAGGGGCCTATGGAGGGGGGGCTACAGCTGAGGGTTCCTGTAGGGGATGGGGGGGGCCTATAGGGGATGTAGAGCCCTTCTAGTTGCCTGCCTATAGGGGATGGGGGAGCTCTGGAGCTGGGGCTCTGCCCTCTTCTGCACTTTGGGAGACTGTAAGGGGTGTGGGCCCCCCTCATATCTGGGGGGGCTCTTGCAGCTTCACCCTGTCCTGTGCTTTGGGGGGCTGAGGGTCCTATGGAGGAGAGAGGGGGCCTTATGGCTGCTGTAGGGGGGCATGATGGGGGGATGCAGGGCTGAGGGTCCCCGAGAGGTGGTGGGGAAGGGGCTGGTGGTTGGTCATGAGGGGGGACCAGCATGGGGGTCCCCGTCCCGTGTCCCTGAAGATGAGCCCGTGGGGTCCTTGGGTGGGGTGGTTGCCCCCATCACCGGTGCTGGGGGTTCCGAGGGGGCTGGGGTGGATCCCCCTCACCATGAGCTTCCACCACCGCAGGGGCCACAGTTCCTGCTCGCTGCCCCTTGGGGTCCCTGTGACCCCCGAGTCCCCTGGCTCGGTGCTCCGTGGTGGCCAGGACCAGCTCCTTCCATCCTCGGCCACTGCCTGAGGGACCACCAGCGCAGGTGGGAAGAGCATCCAGGAGCAGGGGCTCCACTCAGCACCTCCTGCTTGCCCTCCAGAGGAGCTGGACTAGGAGGAGACCCATGGCAGCGTCCTCTATGCCGTTGCCTCCAAGGTCACCCTTGGCTCCCCTCAACCTTTGGATCCTCTTCTCCACCACCGTGGTCTTTGGCTCCTGGGTTTCCCTGAAGCTTCCGCGTGCAATGCAGGGTGGTCCCACCTTGGTCACTCGGCTCTGATGAGGCACAGAGGGACCAAACGGAGATTTTTGGGAACAGCCTTTTCCATAGCTCCCACCCTTCCTGTGATGCCGGGCAGCAGCCGGTGCGGATCTGCCGGCACGCGGAGGGGATGGAAGCTCTTGGACAACCCATCACTGCTGATTGAGATGCTGGTTGCATAAGCGCAGGCGCTGGTGGTGTCTGAGCTGTGGGAGCCATAGCCTAGATTTCCTCGTTAGCCGCCTTCGTTAGCGGCAGCGTAGGAGAGCAATCTTCAGTTGCTGGCAAAGCCCAAAGCCGATCGCTTGCCAATGCTGGTGGTCAAGAACCAACGCGGGCTGAACGTGGATCTCGGGTGCCACCCGGACACCACATCCCTGGATCAGCCTGGCCAGGGGTCCGTTGCGATTCCACTCGCGGAGACCAACGGCCAAATCCTTTGGGAAAGCCTCCAGCTGCTGATGCGTAAGGGAGCGGAACCGCTATCCCTTCGCTGTGGCCAAGCAGCCGTCGCAGTGGGGCAGGAATTATTTCATCTCATTTCTGGGCTCATCAATACGAGTTCCTGCCCCGGTTGCTGCCCTGGGATAAGGCCTGGGATAATGCTGGCACCGGGGTCAGGGGGCGACGTGTGCCGTGCGGGGCATTGAGGTGCTGCCGGATCCAACTGGTTTTGCTGACTCTTGGTTTAATTCCGTAGCGATGATTGCGCGTGGGGTTAATTTTTCCCTCTTGGAGTGGGGGTTCTGTGGTGTCCAGCCACGTGCTCGAGCGGTGTCCGGACCCTTGCCAAGCAGGATTGACCCTAAAGCCCATCCCTCTGCCTCCCCGGCATGCGTTTGGGCTTCCCATCCCATCCATCCCTGCGGAGTTGAGCGCTTGGCGTTGCCCTTGGGAGGAGGCGTGGAGCAAGGCATTGAGATCCCCATGAGTTCCCGTTTGCTTTTCCCATCTCCCGGTCTCAGTGGGGTCGGAGCTTTGCCGTGCACCTCGGGATTGGGGGGCGATGGCAGGAGCCGCTTTGCCGTGTGCCGGTTGCGCCGAAGGGGTTTGATCCGGCTGCTCCGCAGCACGACACCAGTGCTCTGCAGTGGTGCTGCCGTGTCAGCCGGCGGTGGCAATCCCACGGCACAGCCGGGAAGGAGGGGGAAAAGCAGAGCGAGGGGCGGCTGCTGGATGGGAGCCGCATTCCGGATGGGTTTCAGTTTGAGGGGAGCCCTTTCCTCACCAAGACGAGGAGGGGGGCGGATAGGAAACCGCAGCCTGGCTGCTCCGGCTGCCGGTGCTGCCTCCACGCTCCAGCGTCACCTTCCCGGGAGACACCGGCTGCTGCAACGGAATAAACCGGGCTCCTTTGGTTGCCCCGCAGTTATGTTCTTCTGCCTTTCTCCTGCGTTCTGTGATCCGGTCTTGACACCCATTCCCCACCGAGGTGGGGTCAGGATACGTCTCCGATCCCAGTGCGTGGCTGCTTAGCCCGGAGCGCTCTCCCTCTGGATATGCATTTATTTTCTTCCTTCTTGCATCACATTCCCACCCTCTCCTTATCCGCCTGCTGAAATAATCCCACTTCCTTGTATTAAACCCCTCCAATACCTCAGGATCCTGGGAAGCTTTGTCAGGATCTACTTTTGGCTCTTGCTTTTCATGGGAAACTCATTGAACCGAGACTTCTCCGAAGCCAATGCCACAGGGGTGCAGCTTGGGTGCTTCCTAGAGGGGAGTCAGTGCAAGGAGGAAATCCTGTGCATCCTCGGAGTTCTTGGATCTCAGAGCCCTTGATCCATGCAACCTTTTTGGAGCCATCAGAGAATCCATGGGATGCCCAAAGGATTGCAAAATCTGCGGGATGTCCCCACCTGGTCATTGCTAATTAGTGATTGCTCTGAGTATCTGGAAATTAAGCCACTCTTGACTCCGGAATTGCTGTTTTGGTCTCCATGTGGACAAGCTGGGATAAAGGAGCAGCCCAGTAGCGCGTCCAATGTGGATTCAGGATCATGGAAGGCGATGCTGGAGTCACAGAAGGTGAAAGGAAGCTGCACCACAGCTGGCGGATCCGTTGGCATCAGCTCTGGGGCCACGGAGCATCCCTCAGCCAGAGATGCTCCCATCCTTCCTCCTCTCCCAAAACCTGGAAACCAGCAAGCTGGAACCATAGGAGCTTTTGTAACACAACAGCGGTCATTCCTCGGGATGATCCAGGCTCATTATCAGCCTTGGATCCAGCAGGTTTTCCCAATTGGATCTTGGACCCCATGGCTGGACCAGCTCTGTCTTGGGAGGCTCTTTGTGTCCATGAGTCCCATCTCAGGCCAAGGGTCGAGGCAATTCCAAGCACAAATCCGTGCTGGGTGGAGAATGGATTGGGAGCAGCCCTGAGGAGAAGGACTTCGGGTGTTGGGAAGGAGAAGCTCCACATGAGTTGGCCAAGTGCACTCGCAGCCCAGAAAGCCAAACTGTGTCCTGGGCTGCATCCAAAGCCATGGGAGCAGCAGGGAGGGAGGGAGGGGATTCTGCCCCTCTGCTCCGCTCTGCTGAGACCAAACCTGGAGCCCTGTGTCCAATTCTGGAGTCCTCAGCACGGGAAGGACATGGAGCTGTTGGAGCAAGTCCAGAGGAGGCCACGGAGATGATCTGAGAGCTGGAGAACCTCCTGTATGAGGACAGGCTGAGAGAGTTGGGGTTCTTCATCCTGGAGAAGAGAAGGCTGTGGGGAGACCTTAGAGCAGCTTCCAGTCTGGAAAGCAGCTCCAGGAAATCTGCGGAGGGGCTCTTCATCTGAGAGTGCAGGGATAGGACAAGGGGGAACGATTTTGAGCTGAAAGAGGGGAGACTGAGATGAGATCTTGGGAAGAAATGTTCTCCTGGGAGGATGGAGAGCCCCTGGCCCAGGTTGTCCAGAGCAGTGGTGGCTGTGGCTGCCCCATCCCTGGAGGGGTTCCAGGCCAGGTTGGATGAGGCTTTGGAGCCCCTGATCCAGTGGGAGGTGTCCCTGCCCATGGCCAGAGGTGGAACTGGCTGGGCTTTGAGGTCCCTTCCAGCCATTCCAGGATCCCCTCCTTGCTCCCAAAGGCGCTTCCAGTGGCGGCTGACATGGAAAAAAAGGTCTATTTTTAGTTGAGCTCCTTTTGGTGCTGTTCAACAGCAGAAAAAAGAGGAATCGGGGTTGCACGGCCCCTTCCTCGCAGTGGTGGAGCCAACCTTTCTCTTTCCCCATCCCAAATCCCACCTTGGGGCTTCATTTCCGTTGAAAAACTGAACAAAACCTGGGAACGCTGTAGTTTAATTCCTTCCCCCATCGTTGAAAGATTTATTATGTTCTTCTTTTCCTTGGCTGTGTCTTTGAGGAGGGATCAGGAGAGGCTTTCCTGATGGGATGAGTCTGGAATGAAGGTTCCTGCAATTCCTTGCCCTTGATCTTCCTAAACCGGGATCGGAGCACTGGATTGTGGAGCTCCGGAGCTGCTGGCGTCCTCGCTGCACCCTGAGTTTTTGGAGGCGCAGAGGAGTGTGTGTCCAAAAAAAAAGGCATTTTGAGTTAAGAATGGGATTTACCCAATCCCAACATCTGATGGAGCGCCAGCGGAAGAGGAGGGAACATCTCCATGGTTGTGTCTCCAGAGGTCACCAGGCTGCTCCTGCAGGAGGAGGAAGATGAGGATGGGGTTAATGAGGAGGGATCTGTGGCAATGGCTGGGGTTTCCAGGCTGTTCTCTTGCAGGAGGATGTTCCCTCCATCCCAATCGGAAGTGTCTCCAGGGCTTTCCAGGCTGCTCCCTGGAGGAGGAGGAAGCAACCATGCTGATGGTCAAGGTCTCCAGGGTGCTCCCTGCAGGAGGATGAGGAAGATGATGAGGATGAGGAGGAGCGGAGAGCCATGCCAATGGTCACGGCTCTCCAGACTACTCCTTGGAGGAGGAGGATGAGGAGGAGCAGGGAGCCATGCCAATGGTCACAGCTCTCCAGGCTACTCCTTGGAGGAGGATGAGGAAGGTGAGGAGGAGGAGCAGGGAGCCATGCCAATGGTCACGGCTCTCCAGGCTACTCCTTGGAGGAGGATGAGGAAGATGAGGAGGAACGGGGAGCCATCCCAATGGTCACAGCTCTCCAGGCTACTCCTTGGAGGAGGATGAGGAAGATGATGAGGATGAGGAGGAGCAGGGAGCCATGCTAGTGGTCACGGCTCTCCAGACTATTCCATGCATGAGGATGAGGAAGACGAGGAGGAGGAGGAGCGGGGAGCCATGCCAATGGTCACGGCTCTCCAGGCTACTCCTTGGGAGGAAGATGAGGAGGAGGAGCGGGGAGCCATGCCAATGGTCACGGCTCTCCAAGCTACTCCTTGGAGGAGGATGAAGAAGATGAGGAGGATGAGGAGGAGCGGGGAGCCATGCCAATGGTCATGGCTTTCCAGGCTACTCCTTGGAGGAGGATGAGGAAGAGGATGAGGAGGAGCAGGGAGCCATGCCAATGGTCACGGCTCTCCAGGCTACTCCTTGGAGGAGGATGAGGAAGATGAGGAGGAGGAGCAGGGGGCCATGCCAATGGTCACGGCTCTCCAGACTACTCCTTGGAGGAGGAGGAAGATGAGGAGGAGCAGGGAGCCATGCCAATGGTCACGGCTCTCCAAGCTACTCCTTGGAGGAGGATGAAGAAGATGAGGAGGATGAGGAGGAGCGGGGAGCCATGCCAATGGTCACGGCTCTCCAGGCTACTCCTTGGAGGAGGATGAGGAAGAGGAGGAGGAGGAGCAGGGAGCCATGCCAATGGTCACGGCTCTCCAGGCTACTCCTTGGAGGAGGAGGAGGGATCTATATGGATGGCAGAGATCAGGCTGTTCCCAGCAGGAAGGTGAAGAGGAGGATGAGGATGGAGCCACGTTGATGGCCGAGGTCTCTGGAGCTCTCCAACTCACTCCCTGTGGGAGGATGAAGATGAGAAGGAGGAAGGAACCATGCTTACGGCTGGGGTCTCCAGGGGTCTCCAGGGCTCTCCTGGCTGCTCCTGCAGAATGAGGGGAAGGATGATGACGAGGAACCATGCCAATGCCCGGCTTTCCGGGCTCTCCAGGAGGAGATGCCTATGCAAACGAGCAAGTTACCATGAAGAACGAGATGAACGTCTCCTTTCCCGCTGTCTACTCCCCTGCTACATCTTCTCAAGCTCTTCGCCACCTCCGGCTCCCCATCCCTCCTGGATGGGCGCCCACCTCTCCAGCTCCGGGCGGTTCCTCCTTCCCAACGCAGGGAGTTGATCCGCTGGAAGAAACACAATGAATGCGAACCGTCTCCTGATGGATCCATCCAGGGAATGATGCCGTCTCCGTCCCCAGATGGAATCTGCTGCCGTGAGGCCACCTGGACGCCGTGGCTGATTTTTCTCCCTGGAAGCTCCAGAGGGAGAGGAATTTTAGGCGCTAATTTGGAAGTTGGTTTTGGTGGGATCAGGAGAAGCTATGGATTCTTCTCATTAGTGATCTCCTTCATGGAATGAGGCCGATGGCATTGGCTGAGCCTCAGGATGAGCAGCACTGTGCGGAGCCAGGACGGGGAATGTGGGAATGGTTTTGGGGCGATGAAGGAGTCAAATTCCGGGGGTCGGGATGTGACAGCAATGCTTCAGCCGCCGTTTTCCACCTCCCCTTCTCCCCTCGGATCGTGTGTGGGATCGGTGTCACTCCATCAGCTCTTGGTTTGGGCCGATTGGTTCGGCTGCTGCCGTTCCCGCTCCTTTAGAACGGGATAAAGGAATTTCCTGACAAATCCATACCCCAAAAGCCGTATTTAACCTCAAAACTATGGTATCTGGGGGATGGGAAGTCGCATCCTGCTTGGAGCATCCCTGTGGGTGGAGGGCAGGAAGGATCTACAGAGGGATCAGGACAGGCTGGATCCATGGATGGAGGGCAGGAAGGATCCACAGAGGGATCAGGACAGGCTGGATCCATGGATGGAGAGCAGGAAGGATCTACAGAGGGATCGGGACAGGCTGGATCCATGGATGGAGAGCAGGAAGGATCTACAGAGGGATCGGGACAGGCTGGATCCATGGATGGAGGGCAGGAAGGATCTACAGAGGGATCGGGACTGGATGGATCCATGGATGGAGGGCAGGAAGGATCTACAGAGGGATCGGGACTGGATGGAGGGCAGGAAGGATCTACAGAGGGTTCAGGACAGGCTGGATCCATGGATGGAGGGCAGGAAGGATCTACAGAGGGATCAGGACAGGCTGGATCCATGGATGGAGGGCAGGAAGGATCCATGGATGGAGGGCAGGAAGGGTCTACAGAGGGATTGGGACGGGCTGGATCCATGGATGGAGGGCAGGAAGGATCCATGGATGGAGGGCAGGAAGGATCTACAGAGGGATCAGGACAGGCTGGATCCATGGATGGAGGGCAGGAAGGATCTACAGAGGGATCGGGACAGGCTGGATCCATGGATGGAGGGCAGGAAGGGTCTACAGAGGGATCGGGACAGGCTGGATCCATGGATGGAGGGCAGGAAGGATCTACATAGGGATCGGGACAGGCTGGATCCATGGATGGAGGGCAGGAAGGGTCTACAGAAGGATCGGGACAGGCTGGATCCATGGATGGAGGGCAGGAAGGATCTACAGAGGGTTCAGGACAGGCTGGATCCATGGATGGAGGGCAGGAAGGATCTACAGAGGGTTCAGGACAGGCTGGATCCATGGATGGAGGGCACTGGAGATGGGGATCCCATCAGAGCCGGGCACCGGAGCTGTGATCCGAGGTGGGGAGGCTTTTCCTGCTTATCCCAAGGGATGTTGGCTCATCCAAAATGCCTTTTCCGCAGGGCCGTGGGGAGCCCGCCGGCAGCTCCGGCTCCGAGCAGGTGGCCGAGCCCCATCCCTCCTGCCGGCTCTCCATGCGAAACGCGGCCAAATGGATGCGATCGCGAGCGCCGGCCTCAAGAGGAAATTCGAGGATGCGGACGTGGGCTCGGCCGGCTCCAACTCGGACGACGAGATCTCCAACAGCGACAGCGCCGACAGCTGCGACAGCGTCAACCCCGCCAGCTCCTCCGGCTTCATCCGTGAGTGCACGGGGACGGAGCCGCGAGCACCGGGATGTGGGGCTGGATCTGCCCTTCCGTGGGCTTTGGGGCTGGTGCCGCTCTCGCCAAGTCCATCCCGTGTAGCCCTTTGGGTGCTGAGCTCATCCGTGGGTTGGGATCGGGCCGGAGCCCGGGGAATTCCAGATCTGCCGCCCCACATTGGTGTCCGAGCTCCATCCCGGCTTGGTTCCGGCAGCGCTGGGCCGTGCCGAGGGACTTTGGTGGCTGCGGGGGTGGAGATGAACCGGTGTTGGTGCCATCAGAGGGAAGAGCGCTCCGGGCAACCAACAGGAACTCAACTCATTCCTGGGAGCTGAAAAGGCGCATTCCAGAGGGGTGGGAGATCTTTGGAAACTCTGTTCCAGGGTGGTGGAAGATCTTTGGAAGCTGAGTTCTGGTGGGGTGGGAGATCTTTGGAAGCTGTGTTCTGGTGGGGTGGGAGATCTTTGGAAGCTGCGTTCTGGTGGGGTGGGAGATCTTTGGAAGCCATGTTCCAGAGTGGGGGGAGATCTTTAGAAGCTGCATTCTGGGGAGATGGGAGATCTTTAGAAGATGTGTTCTGGTGGGATAGAAGATCTTTGGAAGCTGCATTCTGGTGGGATGGGAGATCTTTGGAAGCCATGTTCCAGAGTGGGGGGAGATATTTGGAAGCTGCATTCCAGTGGAGTTGGAGATGTTTGGAAGCCGTGTTCCAGAGTGGGGGGAGAACTTTGGAAGCTGCATTCTGGGGAGATGGGAGAATGTTAGAAGATGTGTTCTGGTGGGATGGAAGATCTTTGGAAGCTGCATTCTGGTGGGATGGGAGATCTTTGGAAGCCATGTTCCAGAGTGGGGGGAGATCTTTGGAAGCTGCATTCCAATAGAGCGGGAGATCTTTGGAAGCCATGTTCCAGAGTGGGGGGAGATCTTTGGAAGAAGCTGCGTTCTGGAGGGGTGGGAGATCTTTGGGGCGTCTGTGGCTCCTGATAGCCCCTCTCCGGCTTTTCTCCGCCCGCAGCCACCTCCATCCTGAAGCGGCAGAAGCAGCTCCGCAGGAAGAATGTCCGTTTCGACCAAGTCACCGTCTACTACTTTGCGCGGCGCCAGGGTTTCACCAGCGTCCCCAGCCAGGGCGGCAGCTCCCTGGGGATGGCGCCGCGCCACAACTCCGTCCGTCGCTACACCCTCTGCGAGTTCGCCCAGGAGCAGGAGGTGAACCACCGGGAGATCCTGCGGGAGCACCTCAAGGAGGAGAAGCTGCACGCCAAGAAGATGAAGGTAGTGTCGGGGACACGGGTGGTGTTGGGAGAAATCCAGGTGATGTCCCATCTGGGAACATCTTACGGAGCTTTGGTGGAGCTCGAGCGTAAGCTGGGTCGGAGGAGAGAGATCCAGGCGGGAGTTTGATCCCAACTGGGATGGATTTGGCACCGCTAAACTGCAGTTCTCAGTACAGGGAGGATATGGAGCTGGTGGAGCAACTCCAGAGGAGGCCACGGAGATGATCCGAGGGCTGGAGAACCTCCTGGATGAGGACAGGCTGAGAGAGTTGGGGTTGTTCATCCTGGAGAAGAGAAGGCTGTGGGAGACCTTAGAGCAGCTTCCAGTGCGGAAAGGGACTCCAGGAAAGCTGGGGAGGGGCTCTGGGGCCCTGTGGAGCCTCCGTGGATGGAGGGCAGGAAGGATCCACACAGGAATCTGGAGCTGCCAAGGTGGATTTTAGGCTCTGGGGAGGGATCCTTGGGGATTCTGGAGCTGCCAAGGTGGATTTTAGGCTCTGGGAGGGATCGTTGGGGATCCTGGAGCTGCCAAGGTGGATTTTAGGCTTTGGGGAGGGATCCTTGGGGATCCTGGAGCTGCCAAGGTGGATTTTAGGCTTTGGGAGGGATCCTTGGGGATCCTGGAGCTGCCAAGGTGGATTTTAGGCTTTGGGAGGGATCCTTGGGGATCCTGGAGCTGCCAAGGTGGATTTTAGGCTTTGGGAGGGATCCTTGGGGATCCTGGAGCTGCCAAGGTGGATTTTAGGCTCTGGGAGGGGTCCTTGGGGATTCTGGAGCTGCCAAGGTGGATTTTAGGCTCTGTGGAGGGATCATTTGGGATCCTGGAGCTGCCAAGGTGGATTTTAGGCTCTGTGGAGGGATCCTTGGGGATTCTGGAGCTGCCAAGGTGGATTTTAGGCTCTGGGAGGGATCCTTGGGGATCCTGGAGCTGCCAAGGTGGATTTTAGGCTTTGGGAGGGATCCTTGGGGATCCTGGAGCTGCCAAGGTGGATTTTAGGCTTTGGGAGGGATCCTTGGGGATCCTGGAGCTGCCAAGGTGGATTTTAGGCTCTGGGAGGGGTCCTTGGGGATTCTGGAGCTGCCAAGGTGGATTTTAGGCTCTGTGGAGGGATCCTTGGGGATTCTGGAGCTGCCAAGGTGGATTTTAGGCTCTGGGAGGGATCCTTGGGGATCCTGGAGCTGCCAACCTGGATTTTAGGCTTTGTGGAGGGATCTTTGGGGATTCTGGAGCTGCCAAGGTGGATTTTAGGCTCTGGGGAGGGATCCTTGCGGATCCTGGAGCTGCCAAGGTGGATTTTAGGCTTTGTGGAGGGATCCTTGGGGATTCTGGAGCTGCCAAGGTGGATTTTAGGCTCTGGGGAGGGATCCTCAGCACAGGGAGGACATGGAGCTGTTGGAGCGAGTCCAGAGGAGGCCACGGAGATGATTAGAGGGCTGGAGAACCTCCTGTACGAGGACAGGCTGAAAGAGTTGGGATTGTTCATCCTGGAGAAGAGAAGGCTGTGGGAGACCTCAGAGCAGCTTCCAGTACGGAAAGGGACTCCAGGAAAGCTGGGGAGAGGCTCTGGATCAGGGAGTGCAGGGAGAAGGGAATGTTTTTGAGCTGGAAGAGGGGAGATGGATGAGATCGTAGGGAGAAATGTTTTGCTGTAAGGGTGGGGAGGCCCTGGCCCAGGTTGCCCAGAGCAGTGGGGGCTGCCCCATCCCTGGAGGGGTTCCAGGCCAGGTTGGATGGGGCTTTGGAGCCCCTGATCCAGTGGGAGGTGTCCCTGCCCATGGCAGGAGGTGGGACTGGATGGGCTTTGAGGTCCCTTCCAACCCAAACCATTCCAGGCTTCTATGATTTTTTCCCTTCTTTTGGAGTCGCAGCTGTGTGCGGGGCCGGCGGCAGCGTCCGCCCGCGCTGCTTCAAAGCCGTCGGACAAACCTCACCAGGTCTGTGCCGGTGGAAATTCCAGTCTGGGAGGAGGCAGCCGGGCTGCGTCGGGGGAAGATTGGGATCTTGGCTGGCTCGGCCTGTTTTCCAAGCATTCCCCACTTTCTCGGGACTGGCTCTGCACCCTTGGGTGTTGCCCGGAGGTTGGGATCTGCTTCCTGGGGGTGCCCTGCGGAGCCTCCATGGATGGAGGGCAGGAAGGGTCTACAGAGGGATCAGGACAGGCTGGATCCATGGATGGAGGGCAGGAAGGATCTACAGAGGGATCGGGACAGGCTGGATCCATGGATGGAGGGCAGGAAGGGTCTACAGAGGGATCGGGACAGGCTGGATCCATGGATGGAGGGCAGGAAGGGTCTACAGAGGGATCGGGACAGGCTGGATCCATGGATGGAGGGTAGGAAGGGTCTACAGAGGGATCGGGACAGGCTGGATCCATGGATGGAGGGCAGGAAGGATCTACAGAGGGATCGGGACAGGCTGGATCCATGGATGGAGGGCAGGAAGGATCTACAGAGGGATCGGGCCAGGCTGGATCCATGGATGGAGGGCAGGAAAGGTCTGCAGAGGGATCGGGACAGGCTGGATCCATGGATGGAGGGCAGGAAGGATCTACAGAGGGATCGGAACAGGCTGGATCCATGGATGGAGAGCAGGAAGGCTCTACAGAGAGATCGGGACAGGCTCTTCTCCCAAGGAACAAGGGATGAGAGTAAATGGCCGCGAGTTGCACCAGGGGAGGGTTAGATTGGCTATTGGGGAGAATTCCTTCATGGAAAAGGTTGTCCAGCGCTGGCAGAGGCCGCTCAGGGCGGTGGTGGAGTCTCCATCCCTGGAGGGCTCAGAACACGTGTGTCGATGGGGCTCTTGGGAAGAGCGTTCCGTGGTCACGGTGGGGTTGGGGCGATGGTTGGACCGGATGAGCTCAGAGGGCTTTTCCCACCTCAACGATTCCCTGATTCCATGATAATCTGCCGGGAGCTCAGCACGGGGTGCGTGAGGTGGTACTGTGGGTCCTGGGTGACGCCGGAGGCAGTGGGGGATGCCGGAACCACATCCCCACCCCACGGCGTCACCGGGGTTCGGTGTCACCGGTGCTGACGCTGCGCTGCTGCCCGTAGCTCACCAAGAACGGGACGGTGGAGTCAGAGGAGGCGGAAGGGCTGACGCTGGAGGACGTTTCGGATGACGACATCGACGTGGAGAACGTAGAAGTGGACGACTATTTCTTCCTGCAGCCGTTACCAACCAAACGGCGCCGGGCTTTGCTTCGAGCCTCCGGCGTTCACCGGATCGATGCCGAGGAGAAGCAGGAGCTGCGCGCCATCCGCCTCTCGCGCGAGGAGTGCGGCTGCGACTGCCGCCTCTACTGCGACCCCGAGGCCTGCGCCTGCAGCCAGGCCGGCATCAAATGCCAGGTGAGAGCGGAAAGGGAATGCCGACACCGGAGCCGCGGTGCCCGGGGCTCCTCCAAGTGATCCTGGAGCTGCCAAGGTGGATTCTAGGCTCTGGAGAGGGATCCTTGGGGATCCGGAGCTGCCAAGGTGGGTTTTAGGTGTTAGGGATGGATCCTTGGGGATCCTGGAGCTGCCAAGGTGGATTTTACGCTCTGGGGATGGATCCTTGGGGATCTTGGAGCTGCCAACGTGGATTTTAGGCTCTGGGGAGGGATCCTTGTGGATTCTGGAGCTGCCAAGGTGGATTTTAGGCTCTGGGGAGGGATCCTTGGGGATTCTGGAGCTGCCAAGGTGGATTTTAGGCTCTGGGGAGGGATCCCTGGGGATCCTGGAGCTGCCAAGGTGGATTTTAGGCTCTGGGGAGGGATCCCTGGGGATCCTGGAGCTGCCAAGGTGGATTTTAGGCTTTGAGAATGGATCCTTGGGGATCCTGGAGCTGCCAAGGTGGATTTTAGGCTTTGGGTAGGGATCCTTGGGGATCCTGGAGCTGCCAAGGTGGATTTTAGGCTCTGGGAGGGATCCTTGGGGATCCTGGAGCTGCCAAGGTGGATTTTAGGCTCTGGGGAGGGATCCTTGGGGATCCTGGAGCTGCCAATGTGGATTTTAGGCTTTGAGAAGGGATCCTCGGGGATCCTGGAGCTGCCAAGGTGGATTTTAGGCTCTGGGGAGGGATCCCTGGGGATTCTGGAGCTGCCAAGGTGGATTTGGGGCTTTGAGAAGGGATCCTTGGGGATCCTGGAGCTGCCAAGGTGGATTTTAGGCTCTTGGGAGGGATCCTTGGGGATCCTGGAGCTGCCAAGGTGGATTTTAGGCTCTGGGGAGGGATCCCTGGGGATCCTGGAGCTGCCAAGGTGGATTTTAGGCTTTGTGGAGGGATCCTGGAGCTGCCAAGGTGGATTTTAGGCTCTGGGGAGGGATCCTTGGGGATCCTGGAGCTGCCAAGGTGGATTTTAGGCTCTGGGGAGGGATCATTTGGGATCCTGGAGCTGCCAAGGTGGATTTTAGGCTTTGGGGAGGGATCCTTGGTGATTCTGGAGCTGCTTGATGGATTTTAGGCTCTGGGGAGGGATCATTTGGGATCCTGGAGCTGCCATATCTCCATCTCGCCGCCAGGTTGATCGCATGTCCTTCCCATGCGGCTGCTCGCGGGACGGCTGCGGGAACATGGCCGGTCGCATCGAATTCAATCCCATCCGGGTGCGGACTCACTACCTCCACACCATCATGAAGTTGGAGCTGGAGAACAAGCGCCAAGGCGGGCGATCGGCAGCGACGACGACAACCGAGGAGGAGGCAGCAGCAGCCGCCGCCGTCGCTCCCGGCTCTGCCGGCGACTGGCTGGGCCCGCCGGCCGAAACGCAGGACTTCCAGGAATTCATGGCAGAGAACGAGACGGCCGTGATGCACCTGCAAACGGCCGAGGAGCTCGACAGGCTGAAGGCTGAGGAAGACTCCAGCAACGCTTCCAGCGTGGAGAGTTTGGGCGTTTGCATCCTGGAGGAGCCGCTGGCCGTGCCGGACGGGTTGTGCCCTCCTTTGGCCGCGCCCATCCTCATCCAAGCGCAGTTACCTCCGGGCTCATCCGTTCTGTGCTTCGCCGACGGCTCGGAGCCCGCGGCATCGCCGGGCGCTCAACCCTACTTGAACGATGGCCCCGTGCTCTACTACCAGGTGGAGCCGCGGCCGAGCGCCAAAGCCGCCGAGAGCAGCGCGGCACAACCGCCCGAGAAGGATCCCGTTGGCCGAGCCAACGCCGCCAAGGGCGAAGCATCCAAAAATCCTTCGTCGTCACCGGAGAGCGTGCCGGCCTCCGAGGGCTGCCGAGCGGGCGCTGCTCCGCGCTGCCCGTGTGCCCCAATCCCAGCCGAGCCAGCGCCGGAGCAGGACCGGGAGCTGGCGGCCGGCGAGGGGCCCGTCCTGCCCGTGTGAGCCGCGCCGGCCGCTCAGCGCTCCGTTATTTATTGCCGATGGCTTTTGTGGACCGGCAGCGGTCACCGGGGTTATTTAATGGGGGAGCGGCGCTGCTTTGGACACAGTCTCCCCCGGGAATTCCCGCTTGCCCGGTTTTCCCGGCTTGGCCGATGCCGGCAGCCGCTCGGTTGCCGCACGCCGGATTTGGAGCCACCGGCTTCCCATGGCAGCTCCTTCCCGTCCTCCATTCCCGGAGCTGCCGCTGGCTGCTGGGAGCCCTCTCCGCTCTTTTGGTTTTTAAGGGAAAAAGACCTTTTTTTTTCCTCTTTTTTCCGTTCTTTTACTGAATGTTTACTGGGCCGCGGCACAAGCGGCACCTCCGAGTGCTGCCCCAGCCCCTTCCCTCCGGCCACCGCCGCCGGGACGGCTCGGGAAGGACCCGGAGCCGCCGCGGAGGTTCTCTCATTGCACAAAAAGTGGGAGCGCTGCCCACAAACTCTCTTAGGAATTCGGTGAGGGAGGGGTTTAACCATCAGGATTGGAAAAGACGGAGCCTTTGGCCACCGGTTTAGCTGTGATGGAGAACCGTGTCCGTCTGTCTATCCTCACAGCCGCCTCGAGGGGTGGGAAAAGGATGGGAAAAGCACCTTCCGTGACTCCCCAGCACCGGGATGGGATCCCAGTTTGTGCTGGGGTAGGACAGGGCCGCTCCGAGCTCCCCTTTTTCGGCTTCAACCTCCGTCCCGGTTGGTGGAAGCATCTCCGCTGCCCTTCGCGATGAGCAGAGACGGTGTTTTTAAGGCGAGAAGCAGGAGGAGAGAGGAGCGAAGAATCCCCCTGAGCTTCTTCCCGAGGGTTCCATCCTCCTCGGCTGCCGCTCGTGCTTCTCCTCCTGCTCCCATGGGAATCATCCGAGACGGAGAGCAGCGAAACCAGGGTGGAACCCACGGGCTGAGCCGTAGCGTTTGGTGCGGTTCGAGGCTCTTCTGCTCCCGGTGGTCCAAAGGGGCTGAAATCCCTCTCGGCGCTCGGTGCCAACAGCTCCGGCTTTGGCAAAGCGGCTCCTCCTGTGCCCTCGGCTGCACTCAAGGGCTAAACCAGCGAGGACAAAAGCCTTATCCCTCACCGGCGGCTTTTCCGCGGCCCTTCCCGGTGGGAGCTGCCTCCATCCGTTTGGCCATGGAGGTTTTCAGCTCCAAACCGGCCCAACTCCAGGCTGCGAAACCGGAGCAAAGAGCAACACTTGAATGGGGTAATCTTCGGGTTTGGGGTTTTTTTTTCCCCCTTTTTTATTTCCAGCTGGCTCCGCGCTCCTTCCCGGCTCCGCAGCCACCGCACCTGCGCCTGGACTCGCTTACGCCGAGGCTGGAGGCTCCGTCTGCCGACAGAACGCATCCCGCGGCGCCGCCCTCGCGCTACACAAAGAACCGGTTGAGTTTATTCCATTTTCACAAGGATCCCGACGCGTTCCCAACAAGCGGGTTGTTTTTTTTCCTGCCTTTATGGGTATTTTCGGTTGGTTGAAGCATCCTCACTGGCTCCTGTTCCATACGTACGGTGCCGCGTGGGAATGCCAACAACCCCTCTCCCCCGATGGTGCTACCGGGAGCCCCGGCCTCACCGCAGCGCTGCCGTCCCGGCGTTTTCCAGCTCCGCGTTCTATTTAAACCGCGCCACCGCACCCTCCCCCCCGTCTCACACTGCCTGAGGTGAACCCCACTTTTCATTTCCCGGTGTGAATCCAAAGCTTTGCCTCCGAATATTCCCCCTCCTTCGGCCTTTTCGGTTCTTTTCATGGTGATAAACGCTGTATTTAAAGAGAATATTTAAGTGTAAAACTAAAATAAACGCTCAAACTTGCACAGGGAGTCGCATCTCCAAAGGCGTTAAAACCCATCCGAGGAATTCCTCGGGGCAGGGCTGGAGGGAAGGGTTTTTTTCCCTCCCGGCGCGCTCTGAGCAGGGGTTCTACCCCTCATTTATCCCTAAAAATACTTCAAAAAGGGATATTTTTTTCCAGGTGGCAGCAGGACACGGAGGATCTCACGGCACAGGGAGACGCCCAAAGCCCCTCGCGTGGTTTCGCCTTTAATAAAACACATCCAAGTGGGGGAAATTCGAGCGAAACCCCCACGCTCCAATCCAGTGGAACCCCATGGATGCAGCGCCGTCTTTCCAACCGCAGCAGCGGCGTTTCCAGCGGCTCCGCTGGGGATGCTCTGGGACGAAGCGGCGACGGAAACACCATCCCAGGACATCCCTGAGGCTCCCGGGATGCTCACAGCGGGATTTGGGGTCGTCGTTACCCCTCGGGGAGATATTTTTAGGCTTCTCACAGGAAAACAAACTAAAAAACCCGCCCAGAGTGGGAAAATCCGGACTGAGCAGAGCTGGGGAGGCAAAGGGAAGCGCTCGCTGGCAGCGGAGACGCTCGCTCGCCCGTTCCGTGACTGAGTAACGCAGTTCAAGAGCTTTGCCAACGCGGCCGCTCAGCCCCGCGGCAGCACCGGCCCGCGCCGACAGCCCAACCGGGAAGAGAAGAGCCGGCGCCGGCACAAACCTCCGGCGCAGGAGGGTTGGAATCATTTCTTCACCCATAGCAGCAGCACTAAATCCCCTCTCGCCGACTCCAGGCTGTGGTTTCCCATCACGGAAAGGCAGGGATGTGGCAGCCCCGGGCTGGGAATCGCCGAGCCGGCGCGCGATGCCACGGTGAGGGTCCTCACGCCTTAGCCCTGGCGTAGTTGAGGGAGAGCAGGACCATGCTGTTCGCCAGGAGGGAAGCGTCGGAAGCTGGAAAAAACAAGACTGGGAGGTCAGAACGGCGCTGCTGCCACTCGGCTTCTCCAGTCGTGCTCAGCCCGAGCCGCCGGCGCAGCACCGGAGGCTGCAGGGCCTCCTCCTCCATCCAGGGCTTTTCCCTCTGCTCTCATTCCCATTTTTCTTGCCCTGGAATCTGCACCCAGTCTCCAAGGGACAGGGATGCCGGCTGTCCATGCATCTCCGCCCCACAGCCGGCGCTCCGCTGTCTCCTGCCTTCAGGAATGAAGCTCCAGGGATTCAGAGCCGGATAACGGCACCGCTGTGGCCACGTTTTCCCAGCGCTCCCGAAGGAACTCGAGATGAAGGCTCCCGGAGGAACTCGGAAGGCTCCCGGAGGAACTCGGAAGGCTCCCTCTGCCCCAGGAGCTGCCCTTTGCCCGCCCTCACCTTGCAGCTTGCAGGAAAGCCCCAACCACTGCTCCAGCCACGCTCTGCATTCCGACATCTCCAGCTTTGTGGAGTTCAGGCCACGGAGGTAACACGCCTGCGGAGCCGGGAAGAAGGAAAAATAAGGATACATTCAGGGAAGGGCACTCCAGGTCGCAGGAAACAGCAGGGATCGTGCTGTGACGCTCCTTTGGTGTCAAAAGCAAAGGAAAACGCTCCCCGTGGTGTCCCGGTGTGGAAAACGGGCTTAGAAAATGCCTTTTCCGGAGGAAAGCGGATGCGATTTAACCCGGCGTGGGGTGGGAGGAATGCGCTGTGCTCCGATACCGATAGGGAGGGCGGCGACGAGGCCGTGGCGGGGAAAGCAGGGGCTGCTGGAGGAGTCCTCACCGCTCGCAGCTCCTCCTCGGAGAGCTGCCCCAGGCCCAGGCGCAGCAGGGCGCGATCCAGGTGTCGGATCTCCAGGACGTGGCTCCGCAGGCGATGCCTCAGGAAAAACACCGGCAAGTGGGTGGTCAGGAACAGGACCTGGCTCAAAGCTTTCTGGGAAGGAACAAACAGGGTCATGGGCTCCTCCGAACCGGGCGTTCCACCCCTCAGCGCCGCCCTCGTTCCCCAACGTGCGGTGCATTCGTGTTCCCTTTTAATTACGGGGTTAATTGTCCTGCCCACACCGAAACTCCGGTCTCGGAACGCCCGACTCGTCTGCCTGACCCAGGGAGTGTATCCCGAGAAACGCGCTCTGCCCTGGGCTGGACGTGGGTGGCCACCATGAGCCGAGGTGTGCGGGACGGCTCCGGTGTGGCTGATGGTTCCAGAGCAAAGATGGCCTAAGGAGTTCATTCCAGGGCTGTTTACATGGAATCACAGAAGAGTTTGGGTCTGAAGGGACCTCGAAGCCCATCCAGATCCACCCTCTGCCATGGGTACGGACACCTCCCGCTGGATCTGGGGTTCCAAAGCCCCATCCAACCTGGCCTTGAACCCCTCCAGGGATGGAGCAGCCGCTGCTTCTCTGGGCAAACTGTTCCAGGGCCTCCAACCCTCCCAGGAGAACATTTCTCCCCAGGATCTCATCTCAATCTCCCTCTTCCAGCTCAAAACTGTCCCCCCTCATCCCCTCCCTGATCCAGAGCTCCTTCCCAGCTTTCCTGGCGCCCCTTTCAGCACTGGAAGCTGCTTTTAAGGTCTCCCCACAGCCTTCTCTTCTCCAGGATGAACCCCAACTCTCAGCCTGTCCTCATAGAGGACCTTCTCCAGCCCTCGGATCATCTCCGTGGCCTCCTCTGGACCTCACTCCAACAGATCCACATCCTTTCCCGAGCGGAGGGCCCTGGAGGTGGACACAGGGCTCCAGGGTTCACCAACGGAGCGGAGCCGAGGGGCAGAATGCTCCCTCACATCCCACATTTCAGAGTGGTTTTAGGGCACAGCCCCCCAGTTTGGGGCAAAACCGCGCACTCGGATTCTTTCTCCGAACTGCCGCCAAGGAAAAAAAAGCCGCAACTCACCACATGAGCCACGTGGAGCTTGTTGAGAGCCAACGGTGATCCCGAAAACAAACTTCTGACGGCGTAAAGCTCGGCCGCGCGAGGCTGGGAACCTCGCTGCACCTGGAAGAGCCGCAGCGCGCACCGATGACACCTCCCGGGCCTCCAATCCCCTCGGGAAGGGCGGCAGCAGAGGTGGGATGGGAATTACCGGCTGCAGTGCTGACACACCTCGGCGCAGAGGTCCTGCAGGCGGCTCCGGAGCTGAGGCTCAGGCAGGGAACGCGCGGCCACGGCTAAACTCTCCACCACGTACAAATAGGAGCCTCTCCGGATGGTGTCGTAGGTCTCCAGGAATTCAACCTGTTGGCTTGGGGTCCAGAAGTAACGGATCAGGAGCTGGCGTGGGAAGAAATACCTTGGAAGAAGAGGAGACAGAGGATTCAGGGAGTAAAATCCTGAGCTGGGATAGGCGGATTTCGTGCTGCTGGAAAGAAGCACAAGCAATGTCCTGCGTCAGAGCAGTACGGCTGTTCCAGGAGATGAGGATGCTTTCTCCTCCAAAGAGGGGAGTTTGGGAATCAAAGAATCACTGAGGGTGGAAAAGAGAGTAAACCCTGTCCCTAAGCACCTCATCCATCCGGCTTTTAAACCCTTCCAGGGATGAAGACTCCACCACTGCCTGGGCAGCCGCTGCCCGGGCCGGACAACCCTTTCCTTGAAGGAATATTTCCCAAGATCCAAACTAAACTGTACGTGGTGCAACTCAAGGCTATTTCCTCTCTCCCATCTCTTGTTACCCGGGAGAAGAGCCCAATCCCTGCCTGGCTCCAACCTTTCCGAGGGCTGTGGAGAGCGATGAGGTCTCCCCTCAGGCTCTTCTTCTCCAGACCAAACCTCTCCAGGTCCCTCAGCCGCTCCCACAATCCCTGTTCTCCAGCTTCATTCCCTTCTCCGGATGCGCTCCACCCTCTCAAGGTCTTCTTTGGAGAGAGGGGCCCAAAAGTGAACCGAGGATTCGAGGTCCCACGGGCAGGGACACCTCCCACTGGATCAGGAGCTCCAAAACCCATCCAACGTGGACACCTCCAGGGATGGAGCAGCCACCACAGCTCTGGGCAACTTGGGCCTCTCCACCCTCACAGGAGAACGTTTCTCCCTAAAAATCTCATCTCGACCTCCTCTTCTCCAGCTCAAAATCCTTCCCCCACGTTCCCAGGGCAGAGTTCGGCCGCACCGGGCTCCGCACGCCGCCGTCGGATGTTCCAGGCAGGAGAGCTACAATTCCAAGAGGTATTTTAGGCAACAGGCGAGAGCTGCAAAAGCATCTGAGATGGAGACACAAAATCCTAAATCACCCCAAAAATAGGGAAAACAGCTCCTTGGGAACCGACGGCACTCGCTGCTGCTTCCTAGTGTTGCAGGGAACGCGCTTTGGAATCCTGGAATGGGTTGAGTGGGAAGGGACCTCAAAGCCCATCAAGTTCCACCTCCTGCGACGGGCACGGACACCTCCCATGGGATCAAGAGCTCCAAGCCCCATCCAAGCTGGTCTTGGACAACTCCAGGGATGGAGCAAGAGCTCCAAGCCCCATCCAACTTGGTCTTGGACAACTCCAGGGATGGAGCAGCCACTATTTCTCCAGGAAACGCCGGATAAGGCCTCCCCACCTTCTCCGGGTGATCGGATCGCTGCCGGGCTGAGCTGGAGCTTCTCCACTGCAGCCAAGATCTGCACCACTGCCCCCAGCGGGGCTCTCCCCCACCCACAGGGAACAAAACCCAAGGAGCGGGATTGAAAAATCCAAGGATTTAGCCTGGATTGAGCTCTGGCAGCAGGACAGCCGGCAGGGAGAAGCCCTGCGGAGACAGCCGAGAGGGAATTGCGCAAGGAGGTTTCCTCGGCCAAGCACACGCAGAGCTGTTCCCTGTGTGCCAGGAATTATTGCTCCGTGTTGGGAGCCAGGCGGGCAGCCGGCACGGAGCGGGATTGCGAAACCAGCACGGGGCTACGGAGGAGTTTTATTCCAGCGAGAGGCAGAGCCAGGAAAGGAAACATCCGCCTGGATTTATAACTCGAAAACCACCCCAATTCCATGAAATTTAAGATATCGGAGTCAAAGGGGCACAAGATCGGAGCCGCGGCCGAGCTCCGGCATCGCCGCGAGGCCGGTACTCACATGAGGACGATGACCAGGAAGTTGGCAAAGGGCGGGATGGCGATAATTCCAATGGGAATGGCCTTGATCACGTCCCTGCGGAACTGGCTCCGAAATGAAGCGAAAGAGTGAGAATCAGACAGCGAAGACGCAGAATTCCCTCAAAATTAACAGCTTCCAAACCCCATCCTGAGACAGGGAATGCGCCTCACCCCAGGAATCGGCCTCTCCGACCCCAGCATGGGAACGGGAGCCGCTTCCATAGGGAGGAAAGGTCCCGTACCTGCCGCAGCCTCTCCATCTCCCGGTACGGCAGCTGGTGTGTGCTCAGCCTCTGCCGCGACATCTGAGATCGGATCTTCTGGATTTCC
This sequence comes from Cuculus canorus, assembly GCF_017976375.1. Classification (NCBI taxonomy): domain Eukaryota; kingdom Metazoa; phylum Chordata; class Aves; order Cuculiformes; family Cuculidae; genus Cuculus; species Cuculus canorus. The sequence goes on from NC_071429.1 coordinate 417,231, forward strand.
TTTACTTCCACGAAGAGCGCTTGGATTCCTGCCAGTACAAAGCACCTCCAGGTCCCGATTTCCAAGTAAATGCCTCCGGAGAAGCAGTTTTTACCCCCGGGAAGGGAACAGGGAGTGTTTCCAGCTGCCTCCGTTCCCTTTAGAGCAACAGGAATATCCTGTCTCCCCTCCAGGAAGGGAAGAGGGAGCATTTCCAACCACCTCTGTTCTCATCAGAGAAGCGGGAATATCCCTCCCTGCCCAGGAAGGAGACAGGGAACATTTCCAGCTGCCTCTGTTCTTCCTGGAAAAGCAGGAACGTCTCTCCCATTCCTAAGAAGGGAATAGGGAGATTTTCCAGCCATCTCCAATCCCCTATGAGCAGCAGGAATGTCCCTGTGCGTTTCCAGCCACCTCTGCCCTTCCCGGAGAAGCAGGAATATCCTCCCCCTCTCCCCAGGAAGGGAACAGGGAGCATTTCCAGCCATCTCCAATCCCCCCGGAGCAGCAGGAATGTCCCCCATCCCTGGAAAGGTAACAGGGAGCGTTTCCAGCCTCCTCTGCTCTCCTTGGAAAAGCGGGAACGTTCCCTGTCCCCAAGAAGAACAGGGAAGAAGGGAACAGGGAGTGTCCCCCATCCCTGGGAAGGGAACAGGGAGCGTTTCCAGCCTCCTCCGCTCTCCTTGGAGCAGCAGGAACGTTCCCCGTCCCCAAGAAGGGAACAGGGAATGTTTCCAGCTCTCTCTCATCACCCCTGGAGCAGCTGGAACATCCCTCATCCCTGGAAAGGGAACAGTGAGCTTTTCCAGCCATCTCCAATCCTCCCGGAGCAGCAGGAACGTCCCCCGTCCCCAAGAAGGGAAGAGGGAGCGTTTCCAGCCTCCTCCGCTCTCCTATGAGCAGCAGGAACATCCCTGAGCGTTTCCAACCACCTCTGCTCATCCCGGAGAAGCAGGAATGTCCTCTCCCCAAGAAAGGAACCGGGAGCATTTCCAGCCATCTCCGATCCCCCCGGAGCAGCGGGAACATCCCCCTTCCCTCAAAAGCGAACAGGCAGCGTTTCCAGCCTCCTCCGCTCTCCTATGAGCAGCGGGAACATCCCTGAGCGTTTCCAGCCACCTCCACTCTTCCCGGAGAAGCAGGAATATCCTCCCCCTGTCCCCAAGAAGGGAAGAGGGAGCATTTCCAGCTATCCCACATCCCTCCGGAGCAGCGGGAAGGTTGTGACCCCCCCGCGGGCCCCACCTCTGGTGAAAGTGGAGTACAAGACGTAGAAGCGAGGGAAGGTCCTTTCCAGGAATCTCTCGTACTTCCCGTTGATCCGTTTGGCTCCCGAGATCAACGCGGCGAGGATGGACCTGGAGCTGGCTTTGGCGGAGAGGCAGCAGCCGGGGGGCCTGCAGGGACACCCCCAGAGCCCCCCCTCCCCGTTATCCATTGCTTTTCCAAAGGCTGGAAGAGGGGGCTGTGGGAATTCGGACCCTCCCGGAGAGGGGATCCGGCATTGGGACTCCCCCAAATCCCAGCCAGGAGGCGGCTGTGGATCCAGCTCCGAGCTGGGGGGGGGAAGAGAGGGGCAGGGAGGGCAAAACGGGGGGTAACGGGGGAAAGGGGGGGACGATGGGAGAGATAAGGGGGAGAATGATGGGAGAGATAAGGGGGGGACGATGGAAGAGATAAGGGGGAGTGATGGGGGGGACGAGGAGGGGGTGATAGGAGGGAAAATGGGGGGCAATGAGGAGGGGGAATGGGGGGGGGGGGCAGAGCCGGTACTGGATAGAGCGGTGGCACCGGGGAAGGATAGAACCGGTACCGGGTGGTGGGAGGATGGCCCGAGGGGGGGCACCGGGGAAAGTCCAGGCCGGTACCGGGGTGGGGCGGCACTAAGGGGCAGGCAGGGTCGGTACCGGGGCGGGGGCAGCACTAAGGGGGAGGCAGGGCCGGTACCGGGTCCCGCTCACCTCAGCGGCCGCCGGAAGCAGCGCAGACCGGCAGGGCCAGGGCCGGGCCCGAGGCGCCAGAACGGCGCGCAGGCCCTGGCGCGGCACAGCGCCATCTTGGCGGGAGAGTCACGTGGGGACGGGAGACAATCACGTGGCTGGGTCACGTGGGGCGGGGAACTAGCGCTGCTTAGCGGATGAGATTGTGTCATGTGACAGTGGTCAGTCACGTGGCCGGAAGTGGCGCCGGGAGGAGGGGCGGGAGTGGATAGGAGTCCCGGTACCGGCGGCCGGGGCTGGGCGGGGCGCCGAGCGTGTCCCGGGGCGGAGTGTTGAGCCCTTTCCCTATCTCTCAATGCCCTCGAGCCCCCGGGGTCGGGGCTTCGAGCCCTGCCGGTCCCCTCGAGCACCGGGCTGGGAGTTCAGCCCCTCCCCGGTTCCTCGAGCCCCGAGGCGGGGGGGCCTGACCTCATCCCCGGTTCCTTGAGCCCCGGGGCCGGGGGTCGGGGATTCGAGCCCTTCCCGATCCTGTCGAGCACCGGGGTGAGAGTTCAGCCCCTTCCCGGTTCCTTGAGCCCCGAGTCGGGGGGGCCTGACCTCATCCCCGGTCCCCTCGAGCCCCCGGAGTCAGGGGCCCAATCCATTCCCGGTCCTGTTGAGCCCCAGGACCAGGGATCCAATCCATTCCCGGTCCATTTGAGCCCCAGGACCAGGGGCCCAATCCATTCCTGGTCCTTTAGAGCCCCAGGACCAGGGGTCCAATCCATTCCTGGTCCCTCTGAGCCCCAGGACCAGGGGTCCAATCCATTCCTGGTCCTTTTGAGCCCCAGGACCAGGGGCCCAATCCATTCCTGGTCCTTTAGAGCCCCAGGACCAGGGGTCCAATCCATTCCTGGTCCTTTTGAGCCCCAGGACCAGGGGCCCAATCCATTCCTGGTCCTTTAGAGCCCCAGGACCAGGGGTCCAATCCATTCTCGGTCCCTTTGAGCCCCAGGACCAGGGATCCAATCCATTCCTGGTCCCTTTGAGCCCCAGGACCAGGGGTCCAATCCATTCCTGGTCCCTTTGAGCCCCAGGACCAGGGATCCAATCCATTCCCGGTCCCTTTGAGCCCCAGGACCAGGGGTCCAATCCATTCCTGGTCCCTTTGAGCCCCAGGACCAGGGATCCAATCCATTCCCGGTCCCTTTGAGCCCCAGGACCAGGGGTCCAATCCATTCCCGGTCCCTTTGAGCCCCAGGACCAGAGGTCCAATCCATTCCCGGTCCCTTTGAGCCCCAGGACCAGGGGTCCAATCCATTCCTGGTCCCTTTGAGCCCCAGGACCAGGGGTCCAATCCATTCCTGGTTCTTTTGAGCCCCAGGACCAGGGGTCCAATCCATTCCTGGTTCTTTTGAGCCCCAGGATCAGGGGTCCAATCCATTCCTGGTTCTTTTGAGCCCCAGGATCAGGGGTCCAATCCATTCCCGGTCCCTTTGAGCCCAAGGATCAGGGGTCCAATCCATTCCTCATCCCTTTGAGCCCCAGGACCAGGGGTCCAATCCATTCCTGGTCCTTTTGAGCCCCAGGATCAGGTGTTGAAGCCCTTCCCGAGCCCCTCAAGCTCCAGTTCTGGGGGTTCAGCACCTGCTACCCATTCCGGATGCAGCCAGGAGGCCAAATCCCGGCTGCGGATCCCCAGGAGAGGACCATGGGGTGGCAGAAGGTCCCCACCCCTGTGTCTTTCCGGGTTTTTCCCTGCGTTCCCTGGCCCGGGACACCTTTATCCCTGCGGATGAACCAGTTTTGCAGCCGCCTCCGTTGATTTCATAAGGCTCATATTTGCCTTTGAGATTCTCCGCGCTGTACGGAAGAGCATCCAAGAGCTTTTGGGATACAGTTGGCATTCCTCCCCCTGCCCACGAGGTTCAGCCTTTCCTTTTCCCCCTCTCCAGCATCACAAAACCAGGAGCCTCATCGCCTCTTTCCAGGCCTTCTGGTGATTCCAGGAATCCTTAGGGATGCTTTTCCCTCCAGCCACATCCCGGTGCCCCCCCTCTCTCCTCTTTGGCACCTCCGGGATGTGGCAGCGCGTGGCTCCGAGCACGCACGCCCGCGCCTCTGCCCTCCTGCCCGCCGACTCCGGAGCGTTGCACGTTCAGCTTTTGCTTATCAGGAAAAGGCACCGGACCTCCTTTTTCTTGGAGAAGAAAGGAAGAAAACCCGGTGATAACCTCGCGGTTATCGCTCTGCCAACGGGTTCGGACCGCCGGCAGCGCCGATAACGCCCTGTATCGATCCAAGCTGGGAAGGGATGGCAGTTTATCAGCACCGCACGTCCCGGCAGCTGGAAAATGCTCCACGAGCGCCCGTTTGGGCTCCGGTGGAGCAGAGTCCGCGCCGGCATCGCCGGAATAGCTCTGATGCTCAACCAAACGGCCTCGGAATTGAGCCTCTTGGGTTGATAACGGAGCCGGGGAGGCGCAGAATCCACCTTTCGCCCCGCGCCAACCGGAGGAACGAGGTTGGACATCAAAGCCCTCGGCTGTGCCGTAATCCGTTGGGATTGGTGGTTGTTTCGTAGGCGATAAGGTCGGATGCAGCCGCTTTGGGAAGACTTTGAGTTACCTCCCAAACGCTGCGGAGCATCGGAGCGATGCTGCGGGCGGAGGGCAGGGAGGGGACCGGGACAGGGTGGGGACACCGCTTATATAGGGAGAGGGACACGGAGGCAGCGGGATAGGGTGCGGACAAGCGCTGATCCAGGAGGAATCGCTGCCGGGTTCCCTGCGCTCCGAAAGCAGCACCGAAACACCAAACCCGCGGCATTATGCCCAAGAAATACAGCGCGGAGCAGAACGGCTCCGGCTGCGAACTGGGTGAGTGCCGGAACGGGTGCTCCGCGAGCATCGGCTCATCCCAAGGGATTCAGGGAATGATGAGAGAGTTCCCACGTGGATTGGTGCGAATTCCCTCTCCGCGGGGTCAGAGGGTCAATCCGGCGCAGGCTCCCGTCTCCCTGCGCTGATTTGCCCCCAATTCCATCCTTTCAGCACCATCCCATGATTTTTTTTTTGGGAGGGGGTTATATATGGAATGCGGGAGGGAAAACCTCTGTGTTTGGGGAGCTCTGCATCCTCATCCCCACCAGCCCGGCGTTTGCATGTCCTGGTGGATCTTCCCAGTAATCCATATCGCAGTGAGGATGTGGGGAGCTGTGGGTGGGAAAAACCTCGGAGTGGGGAGCAGGAGCGAGGATGGGACTGGGAACAGGGATGAGACTGGGAGCAGGACTGGGAGCAGGAGCGAGGATGGGACTGGGAGCAGGATGAGTGTGAACAGGGAGCAGGGATGGGACTGGGAGCAAGGATGGGACTGGGAGCAGGGACTGGGAGCAGGAGCAAGGATGGGACTGGAAGCAGGAGTGTGAACAGGGAGCAGGGATGGGACTGGGAGCAGGACTGGGAGCAGGGATGAGACTGGGAGCAGGAGCGAGGATAGGACTGGGAGCAGGAGTGTGAACAGGGAGCAGGGATGGGACTGGGAGCAGGACCGAGGATGGTACTGGGAACAGGAGCGAGGATGAAACTGGGAGCAGGAGCGAGGATGGGACTGGGAGCAGGGAATGGGAGCAGGACTGAGTGTGAAGAGGGAGCAGGGACTGGGAGTGGGAGCAAGGATTGGGACTGGGAGTGAGGAGCAGGAGTGGGGACTGGGAGCAGGGAAGAGGAGCAGGGACTGGGAGTAGGAATGGGAGCGGGGTTTGGGAGCAGGAGCGGGGACTGGGAAGCAGGAGCGTGAGCAGAGATTTGGAGCAGGGATGGGACTGGGAGCAGGGAGCAGGGACTGGGAGCAGAGATGGGACTGGGAGTGGGGAGTGGGGAACTGGAGCAGAGAGCAGGAGCAGGACTGGGGAACAGGAGTGGGAGTGGGAGCAGGGATGGGACTGGGAGTGGGGACTGGGAGTAGGGAACAGGAGTAGGGACTGGGAGCAGGGATTTGGAGCAGAGAGCAGGAGCAGGGAACAGGGACTGGGAGCAGAGATGGGATTGGGAGTGGGGACTGGGAGTGAGGAGCAGGAGAAGGGACTGGGAGCAGGGATTTGGAGCAGAGAGCAGGAACAGGAGTAGGTAACAGGGAGTGGGAGCAGAGATGGGACTGGGAGCAGAGATGGGACTGGGAGTGAGGAGTGGGAGCAGGGATGGGACTGGGAGTGGGGAATGGGAGTAGGGAACAGGAGTAGGGACTGGGAGCAGGGAATGGGAGTAGGGAACAGGAGTAGGGACTGGGAGCAGGGAATGGGAGTAGGGAACAGGAGTAGGGACTGGGAGCAGGGATTTGGAGCAGAGAGCAGGAACAGGAGTGGGGAACAGGACTGGGAGTGAGGAGTGGGAGCAGGGATGGGACTGGGAGTGAGGAGTGGGAGTGAGGAGTGGGAGCAGGGATTTGGAGCAGGGATGGGACTGGGAGCGGGGACTGGGAATGGGGAACAGGAGCAGGGATTTGGCGCAGGGATTTGGAGCAGGAACAGGGATGGAACCCTGAGAGTGGGGAGCAGGACTGGGAGAAGGGATCCGGATGCGGAGCGGGAAGGGCACCCCGGGACAGGGATCGGCCCCGGGATCGGCCCCGGCTCGGCTGTCTCCGCCCGTTCCCGTTCCGGTGGCGCTGTCACGAGTCGCGGCCGCGGGGCCGGAGATGAGGAGGAGGAGGGAGAGAGCGGGGGTGAGCGGGGACCGGGGGGGACCCGGGGGGGATCCCCTCTGGATGGATCCCTGAGGGGTCCCCTGAGTGCTGGGGTGGGGGATCCCCCCTGGATGGATCCCTGAGGGGTCCCCTGAGTGCTGGGGGGGGGGGGATCCCCTCTGGATGGATCCCTGAGTGCTGGGGGGGGATTCCCCTCTGGATGGATCCCTGAGGGGTCCCCTGGGTGCTGGTTGGGGGGGGGGATCCCCTCTGGATGGATCCCTGAGGGGTCCCCTGAGTGCTGGGGGGGGGGATCCCCTCTGGATGGATCCCTGAGTGCTGGGGTGGGGGATCCCCCCTGGATGGATCCCTGAGGGGTCCCCTGAGTGCTGGGGGGGGGGGGGGATCCCCTCTGGATGGATCCCTGAGTGCTGGGGGGGGATTCCCCTCTGGATGGATCCCTGAGGGGTCCCCTGGGTGCTGGGTGGGGGGGGGGATCCCCTCTGGATGGATCCCTGAGGGGTCCCCTGAGTGCTGGTGTGTGGGGGATCCCCTCTGGATGGATCCCTGAGGGGTCCCCTGAGTGCTGGGGGGGGGGATCCCCTCTGGATGGATCCCTGAGTGCTGGGGGGGGATTCCCCTCTGGATGGATCCCTGAGGGGTCCCCTGGGTGCTGGTTGGGGGGGGGATCCCCTCTGGATGGATCCCTGAGGGGTCCCCTGAGTGCTGGTGTGTGGGGGATCCCCTCTGGATGGATCCCTGAGGGGTCCCCTGGGTGCTGGGGGGGGGGGGATCCCCTCTGGATGGATCCCTGAGGGATCCCCTGAGTGCTGGGGGGGGGGAACCCCTCTGGATGGATCCCTGAGGGGTCCCCTGAGTGCTGGGGGGGGGAATCCCCTCTGGATGGATCCCTGAGGGGTCCCCTGGGTGCTGGTGTGTGGGGGGATCCCCTCTGGATGGATCCCTGAGGGGTCCCCTGAGTGCTGGGGGGGGGGGATCCCCTCTGGATGGATCCCTGAGGGGTCCCCTGAGTGCTGGGGGGGGGGGGATCCCCTCTGGATGGATCCCTGAGTGCTGGGGGCGGGTGATCCCCTCTGGATGGATCCCTGAGGGGTCCCCTGAGTGCTGGGGGGGGGGGATCCCCTCTGGATGGATCCCTGGGGGGGTCTCTGGGGTGCAGGGGGGGTCCCTGCCTTGAGGCAACCCCTGGGAGAACTGGGGGTGGTGGGGATTCCCCCTCAGGTGATCTCTGGGCACGGGGGATCCCTTGGGAATACGTATTCCCTTCTCCGTGTTCCGTGTCCTCACGGCTCCAGACCAGGACATGCGTTCCGTGTTCCGTGTCCGGTGCTGAGGTGGGTTCTGGGCTCTTCTTCCATGGATGAAGCAATAGGATAAGTGGAAATGCCCTCAGGTTGCGTCGCGGGAGGTTCAGATTGGATATTGTCGAGAATTCCTTCATGGAAAGGGTTCTCCAGCCCTGGCAGACGCTGCTCCGCGTGGTGGTGGTGGAATCTCCATCCCTGGAGGGGATCAAAACAGGTGTAGATGTGGCCCTTGGGGAGAGCGTTCCGTGGTCGCGGTGTCGTTGGGGTGATGGTTGGGTTGGATGAACTCGGAGGGCTTTTCCAACCATAACCATCCCATGATTCCATGGGTTTTAACCAAAAACTTGCGCCGTCTCAAGAGCTTTTGAGGGCGTTTTTGATCGCCGCCGCTGGAATCGAGCGTTTGGGTCAGTTTGATTGATTCGCCGTCGGAATAGTTGATGTTGGAGGTGTGGTCAACCTCCCCTTCCCGCAAAAAGTAGATGGGATCGATCCCTCCGGAATCCAAGAGCCTTCAGATGGAGCGGGATGGCGAGGAGAGCTGCTCCACACTTCCAGGGGGTGATGTTCTCCATCCACACACATCCCGCGGTGTCCTGGGATGAACGGGGCGGGTTCATCCTCCCACGTCCCAGCTCGGAGCCTTCCTCCAGCCGGGATGTCTCCTGGCTTGGATGCTTGGGATGAGGACCTCCACCATGGAGCGAAGGTGTTGGCAGGAGTTTGGGCAAGAGAGCGTGGAGGGAGATCCCACGTGGACAAACCAAACCAAGCCAAGAGGGTGATCTGGTGGTGAAGCCAAGAGGGTGATCTGGTGGTGAAGGCGAGAGGGTGATCTGGTGGTGAAGCCCAGAGGGTGATCTGGTGGTGAAGGTGAGAGGGTGATCTGATGGTGAAGCCAAGAGGGTGATCTGGTGGTGAAAATAGAGCTGCTCCACACTTCCAGGGTGTGATGTTCTCCATCCGCACACATCCCGCAGTGTCCTGGGATGAACGGGGTGGGTTCATCCTCCCACGTCCCAGCTCGGAGCCTTCCTCCAGCCGGGATGTCTCCTGGCTTGGATTCTTGGGATGAGGACCTCCACAATGGAGTGAAGGTGTTGGCAGGAGTTTGGGCAAGAGAGCGTGGAGGGAGATCCCACGTGGACAAACCAAACCAAGCCAAGAGGGTGATCTGGTGGTGAAGGCGAGAGGGTGATCTGGTGGTGAAGGCAAGAGGATGATCTGGTGGTGAAGGTGAGAAGGTGATCTGGTGGTAAAGCCAAGAGGGTGATCTGGTGGTGAAGGTGAGAGGGTGATCTGGTGGTGAAGCCAAGAGGGTGATCTGGTGGTGAAAGTAGAGCTGCTCCACACTTCCAGGGTGTGATGTTCTCCATCTGCACACATCCCGCGGTGTCCTGGGATGAACGGGGTGGGTTCATCCTCCCACATCCCAGCTCGGAGCCTTCCTCCAGCCGGGATGTCTCCTGGCTTGGATGCTTGGGATGAGGACCTCCACCATGGAGTGAAGGTGTTGGCAGGAGTTTGGGCAAGAGAGGGTGGAGGGAGATCCCACGTGGACAAACCAAACCAAGCCAAGAGGGTGATCTGGTGGTGAAGGCGAGAGGGTGATCTGGTGGTGAAGCCGAGAGGGTGACCTGGTGGTGAAGCCCAGAGGGTGTCCTGGTGGTGAAGGTAGAGCTGCTCCACACTTCCAGGGGGTGATGTTCTCCATCCACACACATCCCGCAGTGTCCTGGGATGAACGGGGTGGGTTCATCCTCCCACGTCCCAGCTCGGAGCCCTCCTCCAGCCGGGATGTCTCCTGGCTTGGATGCTTGGGATGAGGACCTCCACCATGGAGCGAAGGTGTTGGCAGGAGTTTGGGCAAGAGAGCGTGGAGGGAGATCCCACATGGACAAACCAACCTGGGGTGACTCTACCAGGTCAACGAGGAGGAAACTATTTTCCAGGGCTGGGATTTGGTGGCGCCGGTGCCTGCGGAGCAGTGTGGGCGTCTGGGAAGCAGCCAAGAGGGTGACCTGGTGGTGAAGGTGAGAGGGTGACCTGGTGGTGAAGCCGAGAGGGTGACCTGGTGGTGAAGCCAAGAGGGTGACCTGGTGGTGAAGGTGAGAGGGTGATCTGGTGGTGAAGGTGAGAAGGTGATCTGGTGGTGAAGCCAAGAGGGTGATCTGGTGGTGAAGGCGAGAAGGTGACCTGGTGGTGAAGCCAAGGAGTTTCCCAGCTGGAATGGCGAGTGGGTGGTTCCAGTGGGTGCCCGGTGCTCACGGCTCCCGTGTGGCTCCTTGGAGACAGAGCTGGAAGGAGTAGGGTTAGAGTTGTGGTGTGACCAGGAAAGGGGCTGCCCACCATGGCCGACCCCGGGATGGACTCAGAGTGACGTGGAGGGAAGGGATGGAGCCCGAGGGACCTGGCCAGGCTCGAGAGATGGAGCTGTGGGAACCTCATGAGGTTCAACAAGGCCAAGGTCCTGCTCCTGGGTCAATGCCAAACGCAAATCCAGGCTGGGAGGAGGAGAACATGAGGGGCTGAGGGAGGAGAAGCTCCCCATGGACCGGCAAAGTGCGCTCAGAGACCAACCGTGTCCTGGGCTGCATCCAAAGCCGTGGCAGCAGCAGGGACGGAGGGGATTCTGCCCCTCTGCTCCGCTCTGGTGAGACCCACCCGGAGCCCTGTGTCCAGTTCTGGAGTCCTCAGCATGGGAAGGACATGGAGCTGTTGGAGCGAGTCCAGAGGAGGCCATGGAGGTGATCCAAAAGCTGGAGAACCTCCTGTATGAGGGCACACTGGGAGAGTTTGAGGTTGTTCATCCTGGAGAAGAGAAGGCTGTGGGGAGACCTCAGAGCAGCTTCCAGTCCGGAAAGAGGTTCCAGGAAAGCTGGGGAGGGGCTCTGGATCAGGGAGGGCAGAGAGAGGATGAGGGGAATGGGTTTTGAGCTGAAAGAGGGGAGATTGAGATGAGATCTTGAGGAGAAATGTTCTCCTGTGAGGGTGGGGAGGCCCTGGCCCAGGCTGCCCAGAGCAGCGGTGGCTGCCCCATCCCTGGAGGGGTTCAAGGCCAGGTTGGATGGGGCTTTGGAGCCCCTGATCCAGCGGGAGGTGTCCCTGCCCATGGCAGAGGGTGGATCTGACTGGGCTTTGAGGTCCCTTCCAACCCCAACCGTTCCATGATTGTATGGCTCTATGATCTGAGCCACCTCCTGCTATCCCCCTCTTGGGTTTTGCCTTATTCCCAGGAATATTCCTCTTGGGAACGCGTCTCCCTTGCCCAGGGCTGACTATGGCATCCGGAGTCAGAGCTGGCAGTGGTTCCGGTGGGTGTTTTTACCTCCGGAGGCCAAATGTGGCCCTTCTGAGGAGCTCTTGGCAGAGGTTATGAGTGGTAGAAGCCATAAATCCCAACCCTTTTGATCCCGCGTTTCCTTTCTCCTCTCGCTCCATCCACGCCGGGAGCAGCAGGAGGGGGGCACTACAGTCCTTCTTTTAGAAGAGCGAGGAGACAGTGGGCAGAATCCATCCCTTGGCTGCATTTTCCCCGTCTCTTGGCTGCTCTCCGGGTTCCCATCCAGGCGGGAAGAGCGTCAAACGTTTCTATCTCTCCTTTTTCTTGGAACTGCGTAGGAGAACAATCGGCACGCGTGGGATGGCGTTCCCGGCACCGAGCCGGGAGGGAGCACGTGTCACGAGCTGCCGGCTGCCGCCGGAGATAGGAGAACCAATTTTGCTCCCGCCCATGCTGTTTCGCAAGGAGATATTTGGGTCAGGATCGCTCCGTAACCGACGTTCTCCGTGCGATCTCTTTCCTCTTCGCCGTTAGTAACGCAGTGAGCGTTCCTGGGATCTTTCCAGCTTTTCCCACTGGATGGAATTCCACCTGATGGAATTTTCCAGCTTTTTCCACCGGATGGAATTCCATTCTGGAGGAAAGAGGGTTTGTTATGAAGCGTTCCTAATGGAAAACCCCTTAAGGATGAGCTTCAAAAAGGAGCCGGGAAAGAAAGAAACCGGTGTTTGTGGTGGACTTCCAGCTCTGCTCAAGCCTCGTGAGGTCCTCGTGCTGTTGATCGGGGAGGGCAGAGAGAGGACGAGGGGCAACGGTTTTGAGCTGAAAGAGGGGCGATTGAGCTGAGATCCTGGGGAGAAATGTTCTCCTGGGAGGGTTGGAGGCCCTGGAACTCGGGTTGTCCAGAGCAGTGGGGGCTGCCCCATCCCTGGAGGTCTTCCAGGCCAGGTTGGATGGGGCTTTGGAGCCCCTGATCCCATGGGAGGTGTCCCTGCCCATGGCAGGGGTGGATCTGGATGGGCTTTGAGGTTACTTCCAACTTAGACCATTCCGTGATTAAACTCCTCAACCCATGAAGCCAAGAGATGCGATGGCAGTGGTTCTGCTGAATCCCCATCCTTGGAGGGGTTCCAGGCCAGGTTGGATGGGGCTTTGGAGCCCCTGATCCAGTGGGAGGTGTCCCTGCTCATGGCAGGGGTGGATCTGGATGGGCTTTGAGGTCCCTTCCAACCCAAACCATTCCATGAATAAACCCTTCAACCCATGAAGCCAAGTGATGTGATGGCAGCGGTTCTGCTGAATGCCCATCCCTGGAGGGGTTCCAGGCCAGGTTGGATGGGGCTTTGGAGCCCCTGATCCCATGGGAGGTGTCCCTGCCCATGGCAGGGGGTGGATCTGGATGGGCTTTGAGGTCCCTTCCAGCCCAACCCATTCCATGAATAAACCCCTCAACCCATGAAGCCAAATGTCACGATGGCAGCGGTTCTGCTGAATCCCCATCCCTGGAGGTCTTCAAGGCCAGGTTGATGGGGCTTTGGAGCCCCTGATCCCATGGGAGGTGTCCCTGCTCATGGCAGGGGTGGATCTGGATGGGCTTTGAGGTCATAGAATCATTAGGTTGGAAGGGACCCACTGGGTCATCGAGTCCAACCATTCCTACCACTCCTTACACCATGGTCCCTTCCAACCCAAACTCTTTTGTGATTCCATGAATCGAAGCCCGGAAGGGACTGGAGCTCCTGGGGCCGCGGTGTGGTTGCAGCGTGGTGGCCCAGCTCGCTGTGGAGGCATCTGCCATCCCGCTTCCGCCCACGCCGGGAGCAGGAAACGGCGATGGGGCAGCGCCGCGGCCTCCCCACCTCCCCATCCCCGGGCACACACCCTGGAGCCGCTCTCCGTCTACAAAGGACTGGTGGTGACTCCGGTTTGAGCAGCGCCGGTGAAGAGCGGTGGGTGGGAAATGGGTACGGTTTGGTGAAACAGCGGTCATAGGGTGGTTCGGGTTGGAAGAGACCTTAAAGATCATCCAATTCCAACCCCTCTGCGATGGGCAGGGACATCCCATGGGATCAGGCTGCCCAAGGGCCGTCCAACCTGGCCTTGAACCCCTCCAGGGATGGAGCAGCCACCACTGCTCTGGACAACCTGTTCCAGTGTCTCTCCACCCTCACCGTGAAGGAATTCCTCCTTATGTCCAGTCTAAATCTGCCCCTCTCCAGTTTATCCCCGTTCCTCTCATCCCATCACTCCAAACCTTTATGAACAGCCCCTCTCCAGCTTTCCTGGAGCCCCTTCAGGTCCTGGAAGGTCTTTTTAAGGTCACCTCAGAGCCTTCTCCAGACTCAACAACCCCAAACTCTCTCAGTGTGTCCTTGGACAGGAGGTTCTCCAGCCCTTGGATCATCTCCGTGTCCTCCTCTGGACCCGTTCCAACACCTCCATCTCTTTCTTATGTTGAGGATTCCAGAACTGGACATGATCCTCCAGATGAGGTCTCCCAAGAGAGGAGCAGAGGGGCAGAATCCCCTCCTTCCCTCCCTCAGGTTCCTTTGGATTCATCCCAGGACACGGTTGGTTTCTGGGCTCGGAGCACACGTCGGTGGCTCTGTTGAGCTTCTCCTCCCCCATCATCCCAAGTCCTTCTCTGCAGAGCTCCTCTCAACCACATCATCCCCCGTTTGGGATTGAAACCACAGATTTCCCCAATTTTCCTTGGCCTCGTTGAACCTCCGGAGGTTCTCCAGCCCCACCTCTCCAGCCTGTCCAGATCCTGGATGACATCCCTCGCTCTGCTCCGGCTCTGCGGAATTCTGCCTTGTGCTCACCTGGAGCAAACCCTCGGTGCCGTGCGTTATCCATCCGCTCGCCCCGGACTCAATGCTTTAGGATCTTGGGTTCTTTTGGATGGATCCATCATCTCAGGGAGCGGATCCGCTCCAGAACCTCCGTCTCCCAGTAGGAGTCCCCGGCACCTGATCCCAGTGGCAGATCCCAGTAGGAGTCCCTGGCACCGGATCCCAGTGGCAGATCCCAGTAGGAGTCCCTGGCACCTGATCCCAGTGGCAGATCCCAGTTCCAGATCCCAGTACCAGATCTTAATGCCAGACTCCAGTTCCAGATCCCAGTACTGGATCCCAGTTCCTGATCCCAGTACCAGACGCTGATGCCACATCCCAGTACAGGATCCCAGTACCAGCTTCTGTTACCACATCCCAGTATGGGATCCCAGTACCAGATCCCAGTACCAGCTCCTGGTACCACATCCCAGTACCGGATCCCAGTACCAGATCCCAGTACCAGCTCCTGTACCACATCCCAGTACGGGATCCCAGTACCAGCCCCTGGCTCCACATCTCAGTAACAGATCCCAGTACCAGATCCCAGTACCAGCTCCTGGTAGCACATCCCAGTATGGGATACCAGTACCGGATCCCAGTACCAGCTCCTGGCTCCACATCCCAGTAACAGATCCCAGTACCAGCTCCTGGTAGCATATCCCAGTACGGGATCCCAGTACCAGACGCTGATGCCACATCCCAGTATGGGATCCCAGTACCATCTCCTGGTACCACATCCCAGTACAAGATCCCAGTACCGGATCCCAGTTCCAGCCCCTGTACCACATCCCAGTATGGGATCCCAGTACCAGCCCCTGGCTCCACATCCCAGTACGAGATCCCAGTACCAGACGCTGATGCCACATCCCAGTATGGGATCCCAGTACCAGCTCCTGGTACCGTGTCCCAGTACGGGATCCCAGTTCCAGCTCTTGGCTCCACATCCCAGTATGGGATCCCAGTACCATCCCCTGTACCACATCCCAGTACCGGATCCCAGTACCAGCCCTTGGCTCCACATCCCAGTACAGGATCCCAGTACCAGCCCTTGGCTCCACATCCCAGTACAGGATCCCAGTACCAGCCCCTGGCTCCACATCCCAGTACGGGATCCCAGTATAGCCCCTGGCTCCACATCCCAGTACCAGATCCCAGTTCCACCCCCTGGCTCCACATCCCAGTATGGGATCCCAGTTCCTTTCTGTTCGGTGGCGCCTCCGAGGATGCCATAACGGTCCCTGGAAGGGGAGGGACGGAACGCGGTGTTGACGCACGGAGGGATTTCCACTCCGCTTCCCTTCGCCGCTGTGTCACAGCCGTCACTCACCGCGTGGCTTCGCACGTCCCGTCCTCCCACCCCCTTCTCCCCACT